>NC_062966.1:3619242-3730521 GCF_023119035.1 Salvia hispanica | reverse complement strand
GCCATCCTTTGGAGCTCGGCAAGTTGTTGTCGTTGATGAACATCCTCTAGCCTTTGAGCCTTCCAAAAATTTTGTTCCGTCGCCCGCCAATCGCCTTGCGCTTCCCAACCTTGTTGATTGAAGGCGTTAACTTGTTGTTTCTCCTCCCAACGGTTGTCCCAAGTGTTGGACATGTTTTGCATGTAGGAGTACATCTCTCCTAGTTGGGCGAAAGTGTCGGCTTGGAACTCCTCTTGAGGATCCGGCCGTCCTCGTCGGCGGTTCCTCCTATTGCAGCGGTGGTGGCCCTCAACTTCCTCCTCCTCTTCTTCTTCTTGTTGCGGTGGTGCCCCACTTCCTTGAGCATGTGAATGCTTTCTACCCTCGTTGTATTGATCAATGGCAGCGAAAGTGAAGTCTTCCTCCGGGTCGAAGATGGGGGTGCGTAATGGCATGTTTCTCTTCTTGAATTTCTCTTGAACGGGGTTAGCCTCAATGGCTCTGCAGTGGGCGGAAGTGTCGAGCTTCCAATTAGCCTTGCTGTCCCACGTATCGACCTTAGTCAAATATGGGATTGGAACGGGAAAGTGATCCCGCTCCGTTTGTAGGAAAACGCTTGGCCACTCATGTCGGTCTTCAAAAAGCCCACCGCAAAAAGTACCTCATAGGTGATGAACATCTCACCCATGTCCGGAGTGAAATCTGTGGTCGGGATGCCAACGTGTTTGGCAATCGCCGTGATCAAGCCCCCGCAACAAATAGTGCTCTCGTCCTTCTTGGAGATGCGGTCGACATAAATGGTGAAGAGGATCCCAAAGTTGATCCCCTTCTTGTTGAGGAGACTCCACACCACGTCCAACTCGGTTTAGGAGACGCTCACACCGCCGGTCCGGGCAAACATCAACTGCGTCATCGCCCGGTGGAGATATCGAAGGACGAGGTTGCGGATGGAGGAAGACTTGACATAGGCCGGGACAAAGTCCTCCCCATCTATGGTCATGACACCCTTATCAAAACTCATATGATTTTTATAAATATCTTTACTGTATATTTTTTTCACGAATTTTCTAAATTTTTTTTGATGTATAGATATTCGTAAATATTAAGGTCGCGGTCAATAGACGATACTTGAATATTGACACACTATTATTTAAATTTTTTTTGAATAATATCAATATATCAATATTCAAGTATCGTCTATTGACTGTGACATTAATTTTTACGAGTATCCATATCTTAAAAATATTTTAAAATTCTTTAATTATAAAAAGTTGAAGAATGAACTTTTCTTGGATGTCACCAAATTAAGTGATAATATTTAAGGTCAAATTATATTTTAAAAATATATAGTAAAGATATATATAAAAAAATATGAGTATGTGATAAGGTTATTAAAAATATATACCTTTCAAGGTATTGAGGGTATTTTCATCTAAAAAACTTGAAAATAGTAAAAAAGTACTTCGATTGATATTAACTTATAGTTGACGGTCCTGAAAATGTTATTTTTAAAGTTCACGGATCTAAAATGATACTTTGACAAAGTTAGTGGACAAAAAAAGATTTTCGCTCTTCTCTATAATAGGCGGGGGTATTTTCGTCAGCATCCTTTTAATAAAAAAAACAAAAATTAACACCTAAATCCCTAACCATCCGCAATTCTTCAGCATTGAACACTTGAAAATAGATCTAATTACGTGGGCCCCACCAGGTGAAGGGGTTGGCAGCGGAAGCGCACGCATAAATCAATTACATAATAATTCTGATTTATTTAGCGGATTATTTAGACAAATTCTATTCGCGCAATTATCACATGTATCATGCTCATAACTCAAATAAATCATGCTATAAATTAATTAAAACCTAAAACATGCTTTTCTACGATTTAGCTATTTTCCTTGATGATTCTCCAAAGAATCGCAGATAGCTAGCGCCTTCTCCACGTGAAGATCTTTAGTACTAAACCACGGATCTTCTGTCTGGTTCCCAGACTGTAAACTGATATCGGGGTGGGCTGATCTCACCAGTATACTAGGACTTTAATAAAGAAGACGGAAAACCTTTCCCACGGAGGAGAAAAATCGTCCCTTACAGTATAGGAGAGGGAGACGAAAATTTCGATGAAAAAACAAGTGTGTTTTCTGTCTCCTTTATTCTCCTATTTATATTAAGTCACATATTGGGCTCAGACAAGGATCTATGGAATGTTTTGGATATGGGCTTTGAAGAGCTGGACTTAGAAGCTAATGATGGTTAGCGAAAGCGTGTTCTAAAAAATAATGAAGAAAACCCTCGGTCCAGGAAATCCGCTAGACACTGGGTCTAGGAACTCGAGAGAACCTTGAGCTACACACACAATCACTACCTTAACTCCCTCTTCAAAACCCTCAACCCGCTTTAGCTAGGAAAACTAGTACATGGAAGTAGGGATCGAATCCACAGAGATGAATGCGCAAGTAAACATGTTCGAAGACTCGGGGATTATTTTTTTTTTGCTGCTGCCACGCAACTTTTGGGGTTGAGCTTTAATTCCTAGACTTGGTAATTGAACTATTCTACTCTAACAGCTAGATCTAGGCAGAGACATAAAAGCATGCATATTAATCGAAATAGAGCGAGACAATTACTAGATCGAACGAACAATTTCCTGAATTAACCTAGACCTGGGAAAGCAACTAAATGTGGGGACCATTTTCTGAAAAGGTAGAGTACGATTGAAAAGCTGCAAAATAACTAACTAAAGGACTAACTAACAGCGACATCATCTTCTCCAACATTTATCATAAAACAACCAGCTAAAACAGAGCAAGAACGAAGATCAAAGCAAAGTAGACGGAATTAAACCGATAGAAATGAAGAACAGTTAAAACTAAAATAGATCTACGGCTACTAGACGAGGTAAAACAAGAATACATAACTTAAACAATCGAATGAAACAAAAACAAGCAGATCCAACCACGGGACGCTTAATCCACTCCGGATCCAAGCCATCCACAACAACCAAACATCATTTCCACCTCCGATCCTCACTAGTCTACGTAGATTCAACCGATCGACAACAGATTTCTTACAAACCAACTCCAAACTCAGATCAACCAACAATAATCAGCAAATCAAACCCAAAACAACACGATAAGATAAACGAAACATAAACAGACATATCCATTACAAAATACGAAATATCGAACGATAGAAACAACACCAAAGTCGAGCCTCGAACAGTAGACAGAAAATTTAAAAAAAATTGTTGCTTCGCCTCCGTAGAGACGGTGTTGCACCCAAATTTCCGATGAAACGAGAACCCCCCTACGATTTCCCCCAAGTGTGTGAGTGTGTAGAAAAAAAGTGGAAAACTAAGCTAGGAGATGAAAAGGTCTGATTCATGTTGATTGCGTGCTCCTTTTTATAATGGATAGAGCTTCTAGACTTTTCTTGCAATGCCCATTTTGCCCTTCGATTCAATGCTCTTTTGTCTAGCGCTCTTCCTTGTTCAGCTTATTTCCCTTGTCGGCTTCCTCCACCAGGTGATCTCTGTCTTCTTCCTGGGGTTGGCAATTTTCTCTACACACCTGGCTCAAAAAGGTTTGTTAGACCCGGGAAATCACAGAATTTATCCCTTAACCAATGCATGAAATTAGCCTTATCAAACTGCTCACACTTAAAACATACTTGTCCTCAAGTATAAAGACAAGAAAAGAGAAATAAGGAGAATTTCAATGCATGGTTATTCCCTGACCAAAGAGAACTCCTAGATCTAGACACTAATAGATCATGCATTAGCCCTGAAGGAGTGTTAGAAAATGTGATAGTAAAACTTCATGATTTTCTATACCCTGCTGATTTCCATGTGATAAAGATGAGTGACAACGAAACTGCTGAGTTTAGTGGCGTTCTTTTAGGAAGACCATTTTTGAGGACCGCTAAGACTATAATTGATGTTTTTGATGGCACCATCTGTTTAGATTACAATGGGGAGAAATTCACTTTTAGCATTGATGAAGCTATGGGGAAACCACTTGACGTGGAAAATCTCCATTTTGTGATAGGTAAATAGACGCACCTAGATCACACATAGCATGCTCGACTCTGACACCTCCTATAGTGATAGGTAAGGTAAACATCCCTGGGTCAGTCTGCTTCGACGGCATTATCCTCTTCTGAATTACTGCAGATACATTCACCTCGATCACATCTTTCCATCGGATTTTGCCTTGCCCGCAATGAACTCCTTAATGAATTTGCTAAACGGGGGCAGCTTCAAAGCCTCCAGGAACGGGAGATTGATCTCCAATTTTCCAAAGATCTCCATGAAATCCATGGGGTTGTCCTTTTTCTTCTTGGCAACCCCTCGGTAGGGAAAAGGTTTCACCCTCTTTGTTGCGTTGGTAGGATCTTCCTTAGAGGGTTCTTCAGCCTCTCCTTTCTCTTTTTCAATTTCTACCTCAGGCTCCGGGTCTAAGAAAAATGGGTCAGCCATCCGAGGTAACGGTCCTCCCAAATCATCGGCTTGGATATCATCCTCTGCTCTAACTTCTTCTTTTTGCTGGACTGGGTGGATAACATCCTCGTTCATCGGCACTGGCATTTCATCATTTACCTTCAGCTTGGGTCCTTCATATGCTTTCCCAGATCTCAGGGTAACCTGGTTGATATTTGCCCTTTCTGGTGGCTTTACTGAGGCTGGAATCCTCCCTTCATTCCCCGCATGTCGCTCAGGGATGTCGCGATCTGAGATAATTGCTTTGACATCAGATCCATCGCGGCTTTGTGTTCCTGCTGAGCATCCTGGAGCTTGTGGACTACGTCATTATTTGCCAGTAAATTTTCTTGCATGTGCTGCTGAGAACTCACTAGGTCATGGACCATATCATCCAGATTCCTCTGGGGCCTGGAGTTCGGTTGACTGCCACTTGGCCCTTGACCATGATTTGGTCCACCCCCTTGATGCGGGCGAAAGTTTCCTTGACCTCCTTGGTTGTTGTTGTACTGATTCCCGGTCTCTGATTGTTGTTGTTCCTCTGGTGCGGGGGTACATATGAGTTTCCCTGGTTATTTTGATTCCTATTGTTCCAGTTAGGCTGATTTCCTTGACTTCCTTGACTCCAATTACCCTGTCCTCCTTGACTCCAGTTGCCTTGTCCTTCTTGATTCCTTCCGGACCAGTTGGATTGGTTCCCTTGGTTTCCTTCTGAGTTCGTAATCCGGAGTTGAGAGTTTTGACTTCCATCGGACCACCTGAAGCATGGATTGTCCCTCCATGGAGCGTCTTTAATATTCCACTGGTTCCAATTACTGCCCTGATTATTTTGGTTCCAATTTCCCACAGCATTTATATGGGCTGGACAATCCATCCCTCCTTGAGACCCGCAATAATTGTAACCATCCTCTGGACCCAGTGCTTGTTTATCTTTATTTGTTGGACCCGGTGAGTCGTTCTTCCCCAGGGCGGTTAGAATAGTCTTCTCCAGCTGCTCCATTCTAACATCCATCCTTGCATCCACTCGGGCATCCATTCTTTCTTCATTTTGCACTATTACTGCATCCGCACTTCCTCTCCTTAGGATGGTACGAGGTGAATCGTATGCCTTTTTTGCATCAATTAATCTTCCCAGTATCTCTCGGGCCTCGCTCACCTTCCTCTTGGTGAAATTTCCTCCACTAGCGATATTCATCAGGTCTTTAGACTCAGGTTTTGCCCTTTCATAGAATAGATAGTAGGTTTCGGCTTCCATCATCATGTGGTTTGGGCAAGCATCGAGCAGCCCCTTAAATCTGGACCAGTATTGACTCAACGATTCATCATATTCTTGCTTGCATTCCTGGATCTCCTTCTTAAGAGCATTCGTTTTGTTAGAAGGGAAAAAGTAATCCAGGAATTCCAACTTGAAATCCTTCCATGTGTTAATCTAGTCGGGTGGCAACCTCAATAACCACATGTTAGCGTCTCCCTTCAGCGCAAACGGGATCGCGCGTAGGCGGTAATCCTCCTCTATTGTATCGTTGGGCCTCTTCTGAATACTGCAAAGCTTACTGAACTCATTCAGGAATTCGTATGGACATTCATTCCTCTGACCCGAGAAATTGGGTAGAATACCCAGCACATTAGTTTTGATGTCGATCGCCCTCTGGCGCTGGGTAGAGACGATAGCCTGGGCTGGCTCGCCATCTAAATGGGCAGTGAGCCAGCCGATCTCCGGGTCGTCGTCGCCTGCATTGGCCATATCTTCAACGCTTTCCTCCTCGGTTTCGAGGTTGACTTTGGTTCCTTCTTAACTGACGAAGTTGACTCCTCGTCGCTCTCCGAACTCAGGTGAACTGGATCCCCTGTTGTAAGCCCCGATCTAGTGGTAACTGGGAATATCGCTTCCTTGACCCGCCAACTAGTTTGGGCGCTTCTCCAACCAGGTGAGTTGTTCCAGTGTCCGAACCGGTAGCTCCTGTTCATAAACTGAAAAAAGAAACAAAAGAAAACATAGTAAATAAACTATTTACACCAAAACATTTGCAAACACACAAATAACACCATGCATCCCCGGCAACGGCGCCATTTTGAAGAGACTAGAGTAGACGTGCAGTGTTGTGTGATATATGTCACTCGATCTAACAGGTCCAGAGCATTCGACTAGACTTCAGATGCTAGAAGATCATGAAACTATCAGAAAGGGGTCGTTGGGTGCACTCTATTTCTTCAAAAACCTCAACCCACTATACTACAACTTAGCACAGGGAAGTAAAGGATCGATTCCACGAGGACGAAGGTGTTACGAAACTCCATTTGAGGATGTTTTGGGAAAAGGGGGTTGGCTGCTGCCACGCAATTTTGTGGGTCGAGAACTTAAAACTACTGGGTCTGAGAGATGGGAAAAACTTTACTCTACCTACTGGGTCAAAGAAATGAGAACGTACGGAACATGCATAACTTTTGAGAAATGAGATCGTATTAACAGGGTCTGGAAAAGCATGCAGAAAAGTAAAAAGACAAAGCAGATCGTACTGACAGGGT
This sequence comes from Salvia hispanica, assembly GCF_023119035.1. Taxonomy (NCBI): domain Eukaryota; kingdom Viridiplantae; phylum Streptophyta; class Magnoliopsida; order Lamiales; family Lamiaceae; genus Salvia; species Salvia hispanica. The sequence continues at coordinate 3,723,539 of NC_062966.1, read as the reverse complement.
CTAGGGGACAATGCAGAAAAGCAAAGGACATGCAGAAAAGTACTGACATAAAGCAGATCTGGTTCTAACTACCAACAACTTCATTTTCTTCGGGAATCAAACGAGAATAGCAGATAAAACAGAGTATTAAACACCATGAAAACGGAGCAAACTTCAGATCTGAGCTTAAAACGAAAAATTAAAGCCTAAACTACCAGATCTATGCTACTGGACCTAAAGGATGCAGAAACAGAAAGTAAATAGCCATAATCATGCACAACGTAAACAGCAAACACCAGATACACGAAACTCCAACTCAAATACACCACGATTCAACAATTCCAGACATCTTCATACGCAAATCCACAACCTCCATCAACAAACCAACAGATCTCAGCTCCAAACATCTAACAATAAGCAAGAACGAAAGTAAAAAGCAAGAAATAAAGATCAACTCAGCAAGATCCAACAAAAACCAACATAAACTTCCATAATAACTAGAAATATGTTCGGATCCAGTAGATCAAAGCAAGAACTAGAGTTATGAAACTTAAAAAACAACAAGTACTTGAAACCGAAAACAAACTAAACAAAGCAAGTAAATATTGTTTCTTCGCCTTCACAAGGCGGTGTTACACAGCAGCAAAATGACGATGAGAACCACGATGGCCAGAATCTTCCATCTCCAAGTGCGCAGCCAGTGAAAATGAGAAATTTGAAGTGTGGAACAAAGGTATGGAACGAAAGCTTGAGCTAAAAGTGTGTAGAAGTGGTTGTCTTGTTCTTCAAGGTTGAGCTCTTTATATATGTGAGGCTCTGATCCCTAGGGTATCCCTCTGGTGATTTGACGCTCTTGCCCTTGAGTAAGACTTTTAAAATGATCTGCTCATGTTCCATTCTATTCCTGTCGCCAACTTTTAATTCTCCCAAGTCTGGACGACGACTTCTGATTTTTACTTCAATTCCATCTCTTTTGCATCTGCCAGGTCAGGTAACAACAACTCCTAGGTCCGGCTGATTTACTACGCACCTAAACTCATAAACGCACATTAGCGCCCCAAATGCACAGAATTTTAACCCTAAACCAATGCATGAAACGAGCCTTATCACATTCCATCTATGTTTAAGTGTGGCTTAACGTTTTGATTTGATGGTTTGGTGAAGAGGTGCATAATTAGTGAATTGCTTGTTCGCCTTGAATCATGCTTATACCTTGTGAGGATTTGAGCCTAAATTTTATTCTTGTGTGATTTATCTGCATTCATGTATTTGTTTCTAGAACTTGCTCCTAGTCTTGCCTAAGTTTACATAGTGTTTAAGTTGATTTAGGAGGATGATTGGCCATCTTTTCTTAGCCTACTTTTATCCAAAAGTTATGACCCTCTCAAAAATTTCAAATAATTTTTCCCTTTGGAGCCAATTTTGAGCCTTTAAGCCTTTTCTTTGGAAGCCAATATAATGGGGACAATTTCTTGGGTTAGTTAGTTTTTGCTATCTTATTTTGTAAAGGAATTGGAGAGATAAGGAGGAAAGTATAAAAAATAGTGTGCTTAATATAAAGAAAGTACAAGTTGTGAAATTGAGAAAAATTCCAAATATGTGCTTGATCTTAAAAAAAAAGAAAAAAAATGTGTGAAAGGTTGTGAAAAGAAAAGAAAATCAAAGGATTGGAAAGTGAGTTGAAGGATAAATAAATAAAGTGTTAAAAATGTCTTGGGTTTAGAAAAGTGGAGTCATCTTTACTCTACTTGGGATATTTTTATTTTTAAGTCACTTTTACCGTATGCTCAATGCTAACGTACATTGATTAAGAAACAATAATTTACAAGACCTCGTCTTTCAGAATTGACCGTGTTACCTTAAAGTGAACGACGCCCACAACCGGTCTACTAAAACAAAGACTTAGACTTTGTTAAGTTACTTATACATTTAAACATGTAATAAACATCCATTAAATGTAAAACATAACAACATTATGACAAAAATAATATGTTTATTCCTTTGGAAAATAAAATAAGAGTTTTAACAGTATTCAATCACTCGAAAGGTGATTTCTAGTATACAAACTCTAACAATCTCCCACTTATACTCAAAACAACTTTCGAGTATACAAAAAAATGTGCACTACGTCTAATTCTCCCACTTATACTGAAAGCGAGTTGAGGTCTCGAGCGAGTCGAACTCCCATTCCTTCAACATGGCGTTCGAACGGTTTTACCGCCAATGCCTTTGTAAAGGGATCTACCAGGTTGTTCTCTAACGCAATCTTGACCACTTGTATGTCTCCTCTCTGCACTATATCTCTAATGATATGATACTTCCTCTCTATGTGTTTGCTCGCTTTGTGAGCTCTTGGTTCCTTCGAATTAGCCACAGCACCAGAATTGTCACAATAAATGGTGATGCTCTTGGGTAGATTCGTAATCACACCTAAGTCCATAAGAAAGTTCTTGAGCCATACAACCTCCTTTGCAACCTCCGAAGCGGCCACATATTCGGCTTCCATGGTAGAGTCTGCAATGCATTTCTGCTTTACACTCTTCCAAATTACGGCTCCACCTCCTAAGGTAAACTCATAACCAGAAGTAGATTTCCTCGAGTCTTGATCAGCTTGAAAGTCTGAATCAGTATATCCTAAAGGACATAGCTCGCCTCGCAGTTTTAACGTCCATCTGCCACACATCCCAATCCATGTAAGCTACTATAGACAATAGAATCCGGATCGATTTGATCATGGCCACCGCGGAGAAGGTCTCGTCGTAATCGACACCTTCCTTTTGGGTATACCCCTTAGCCACTAGTCTTGCCTTAAAGACTTTAACTCGTCCATTGGGTCCACGTTTACGTTTGTATATCCACTTGCTACCAATGGCAGTACAACCTTCGGGTAGGACAGATAAATCGTAGACGTCTTTGTCTATCATAGATTGTAGTTCCGAATCCATTTCACTTACCCATTGGCAATGATCGACATCCTCCTGTGCCTCTGCAAAATTCCAGGGATCTAGTACATTGCTGTCCGAGGAGTGATCCATAGATTCTCCCAAACCAATGTACCTATCGGGCTCATGAGAGACCCTCCCACTGCGGCGCGGCACTACAATATTAGGTGTAGAAGTTGAAGGTTCGGGAATTGGTTGTACAATTGGTACTTGTTCTTGGTTAATGGAACTTGTGACTGAAGTAAGCTCTTCTAGAACCACCTCACTGCTGGGTTTATGGTTCATAACAAAGTCTTCCTCTAAGAATGTCGCGTGAGTACTTACAATGACTTTCTTGTCTCGGAGAGTATAGAATTCATAAGCTTTCGATCCTTTGGGGTATCCTATAAACAAACATACCTCTGTCCTTGAGTCCAGCTTAGTTGGATCCTTTTCCAAAACATGAGCTGGACACCCTCATATCTTGAGATGCTCTAGATTGTGCTTGCGCCCATTCCACAACTCATATGGAGTAGCAGGAACAGATTTTGACGGTAAATTGTCCAAAATATGGCTCGCGGAAAGCAAGGCATGTCCCCAAAATGAAATAGGCAGTCGTGCATAACTCATCATCGATCGAACCATGTTTAACAAGGTCCTGTTCCTTCTTTCAGCTACGCCATTCTGCTGGGGTGTGCCCGGCGCAGTCAGTTGGGAATCAATTCCCTCTAGCGATAAGTAGTCCAAAAACTCGGCACTGAGGTATTTGCCTCCGCGATCAGATCGCAGGCTTTTGATACGTTTTCCATGATGCGTCTCAACATAAGCCTTAAACTCCTTGAACTTGTCAAAAGCTTCAGACTTAAAGCGCATCAAATAAACATATCCAACTTTCGAGTAATCATCAATAAAAGTGATAAAATAGCGAAAGCCGCCTCTTGCCTCGGTTGACAGTGGTCCACACACATCAGTATGAACGAGTTCTAGTACTTCCTTGGCCCTATTACTTTTCACCCTAAAAGGTCTCTTAGTCATCTTGCCTTCCAAGCAGGATTCACACGTGGAAAATGATTCAGTATCTAGTCCTTTAAGAATGTCTTGATCCACGAGAGTTTGAATCCTCCTTTGGTTGGCATGACCAAGTCTAAGGTGCCATAAGTACGTTTTGTTCATTGAACTTGAAGGTTCCTTTCTTTTCTTTGAAATTTTCGATGCATTATTGAGGTCCAAATTTGTGATTATTAAATTGTGTAGATATGATTGTGTACAGATTGTTTTCCATGATACCACGACAGATATAAAAACCATCTTTCTTAATAACACAACTGTCATTAAAAGAAATCGAATATCCATAAAAAACCAAATTAGAAACTGAAATTAAATTTCTTCTAAAAGAAGGTATCAACAAAACATTCTTCATAACCAAAAATCTATCACTACTAAAATGCAAATAAACGTTTCCCACTGCAACGGCCGCCACTTTAGTAGCGTTGCCCAGCTGGACTTCGATCTCTCCATCATATAGTCGTCTTGTCACCTGCATTAAGTCAGGATCAAAAAAAATATGATCAGTCGCACCAGTGTCTATAACCCAAGTATGAGATGAAGTCGAAGCCAAACATGACTCGATGACTAGAGCTTGGTGCATACCCGTAGCCTTGCCCTTTTTAGGGCAGTCTGACTTCCAATGCCCCTTCTCTCCACACTTGAAACACTTTCCGGTTTGCTTCTTTTCCGACCTCCTCTTTCTCTTTTCCTTAGCTTCCTTAGGTGCGACCTGGTTCGTCACTTTCTTCTTTCCTGCGCCAGGCCTAGGGCCAGAGGAACGATGTGACGAGCTAACCATCGCAACCTTAGCTTGGTTCATGAGATCCTCTGCCGACTGAAGTTCAGTCAACAACTCAGCCAAGGTGTAGTTTCTTTTGTTCATCACAAAGTTGAGCTTGAACTGCTGAAAGCTAAGGGGCAGACTCTGAAGGATGATAGTAACTTGGGACTCGGCATCAATGACGCCTCCCAAAACCTCAATTTGATTGAGGTGGCTCATCATCTCAAGGAAATGGTCCCGCACAGATGAACCTTCCTTCATAGTCTTGCACATGATACTCCGAAAAGCTTGAGACTTAGCCGTTCGATTCTGAGTACCAAAGAGGTTTGTGAGATTTTGCATAATCTCGGCGGCAGTCGCCATGGCGGCATGCCGATGTCTAAGCACTGTTGACATGGAGGCCAACATATAACACTTAGCCATCTCATTTGCCTTATGCCACCGTTTATGTGCATCTCGCAGAGCCTGAGCGGCATTAGCCGCCAGCACTGGAGGCCGCGGAGTAGTGAGCACAAACTTGTACTCATCGGCCGTGAGAACGATGTCCAAATTTTGTTATCATTCTATGTAATTTTGGCCCTCGAGTTTGTTTTCTTTAAGAATTGCTGAAAGTGGATTGAGTGACATGTTGACGATTTAGTTTGCACTGCAAAACCGAATATTTACTATTTGTCATAAACTGAAGTGATGAAATTGAGGAGATTAACCATAAAACTTTTCAAATTCTCACAACTGTAAAATTAAAATTTTGTACCCTCAAGCAGAGGTCAATACGCATTAAAATTTTAACATTTTTACTGGTCACAACACCGACGAATAGTCCAGAGACCACAGCACCGCATGGCCGCCAAATTTTGCCTAAGCACGACCATCAGATTTAGTATTACAGAATCTTGTTTCTACAACACACTCCCATAACAATGTTCGTGCGTTGATAACAAGACCAAGCTATCTCGTAAAATTCTGTTTGGACTTCTGAAACTTGTAATTTCTTAGGATTATTGTCCCCACAGCATGGGTGGCGATAATATTGGAAACTACTTTCTAGTCCATACTATTTACATTTGAGAAGTCCACCTATATGAACTCGCTATTTCTTAGGATTATTGTCCCCACAGCATGGGTGGCGATAAGATTCAGAAATTAGCTTCATAAGTTGTGGACCAATCGATGGAAACCATATACAAACTTAGTTCGTAATTATCGCTTAGATATTTGAGTTATGGTTTTTCATTAATTATCCTTAGCCTTAGTGTAGATTAAAGGCTTAATTAAATTCTGTTGGCATTTAATTGACTAGATAATTAAATCTTTTATAATCTTTTAAACATCTTATTAAAGGATAATATATTAATTACTAAAGTTTAAAGTATTATTATTTAGATATAGTTAAAAATAAAACCCTAAATATTGACTTTGTGTTTCTGTCATCTCCGCCGCTCCGCCTCCTTCTCTCAATTCTCAAACCCAAAATCTCTCCACCTCTCATCACTGATTCACCAAGCCGTCGCCTCTAGCGGCCAGCTCCGGCACGGCGCCCCTCCACACCATCAAAGACGTCTTCACGGCTCCAGCTCCAGGCAAAACTCTACCCAAACCTTCAATTGCAAAATTATGTGACCCATCTGCCTCCCTCTCTACCTTTATTGTGTGGAGTATAATTCTGTATTTGTTTAAGAAGCAATTTAAGTATTTAATTTTAGATTCTTTTAAATTATGGATATTATCATGTTATTTTATGGTTTGTACTTTAAAAGTTGAAACTTTGTAGTTTGTATGCTTTTTTTTTCATGTTTTTCAGTTTTAGGTTTTTTGGTTTTTCGGTTTTTCATATAATTTCAGTTTTTTCGATTTGGTTCGATTTTTCAGTTTTTGGTTTTTCAGTTTTTGGGTTCGGTTCGGTTTCAATTTTATCCTAAATTCGGTTTTTCGGGTTCGGTTCGGCTTGGACGAAAAACCGAACCGAAACCCAAATGCACATCCCTAGGCATAATAGAGAATAGAGTAGACATATTTCATTTTTCATCGTTTGACTTTGAGTGAGACCTCCCAAAAACAATAAATGTTTTCCCCATATATGGAAGCAAATATAAAAACAAAAAAAAACACATAGTTAAAAATGGAGTGAAACAAGCAGATTGTATTGAAAGACTACGTGAAGGGTTTGATAAAGGAATCAATTTGATTCTAAAAACCTCAGAAATCAAACGGAATATTTCCAACGGTGCCTTTTTGGTGAAGAATCTCTATTTATCTTGCGATCCCTCATGGTGAAGATGGAGCGCAGTTATATTGACTCTTTTACTCCCGGCGAGGTCCGTGTTTTCCATTTTCCTTCACATTATACATGGGTTGTTTCAGGATTTCATATTATAATATGTCTAAAATTCCAAAAAAATGGCAAAGATTAGTTATTTTTCAGATATTCATGTATTACTAAATTCATAACTTAACTATTTTGCTTGTCAAATATTTACATTAATAAATAGGTTATTGAGGGATATGGAGTTGCCAAAGTAGTGGCTTCTTCGAATCAAAAATTCAAGAAAGGTGATTTGATTTGGGGCATGACGGGTTGGGAGGAATACTCTATCATCAAATCTACTGAGGCTATATTCAAGATCCCTTCAATGGATGTGCCTCTCTCCTACTACACTGGAATTCTTGGTAAATTTGTGTGTCAAATTATCCGTCGTGCATATTATTGTGTCAGTGCATATTATTATAGGATAATTTTTGCCTATAAATTTATAAATTTTCTTCAAATTATGGTTTTGCATATCGACTTTATAAATCACATGTAAATGATCAATCTATTAATTTGTTCTGATTTTGCAACCAAACTATTGATTCGTTTTGATTTTGTATTTTAACTATTAAATATGACATCAACCAAAATAATGATATATTTTATAGTTATATAATTCAATGGTTGAATTATGGTTATATAATTATATTAAACCATTTTAAAACCAAAATCTTAATCGGAAACAAAATCTGAATAAACCAATTGTGAAATACGGGTTTTAAAATGTTATGCAAACCATAATTTGGCAAGGGACCAAGTATTAATTACTCTACGTAATAGGTAATTAACAATAATAATGCACAACCACATCATACACGCATCGCTAACAAAAGTATTAGACTTAAGTAATAATCTTTAAATTAAATTTTCTGCGTCTATCAGTGCATATTTTGACGATTCATTTTGTGAAGGTATGGCCAATATCGCTGCATATGTTGGGTTTTACGAGATTTGCTCACCGAAAAAGGGTGAACTCATCTTTATATCGGCTGCATAAGGAGTTGTAGGTCAGCTTGTTGGCCAATTTGCTAAGCTATTTAGGTGTCATGTCGTTGAAAGCGCAGGATCACAACATAAGTGTTAGAGTTTGTATACTAGAAATCACGTTTCGAGTGATTGAATATTGTAAAAATCTTATTTTATTTTCCAAGAAATAAAACAGATTATTTTTGTCATAATGTTGTTATGTTTTACATTTAATGGGTGTTAATTGCATGGTTAAATGTATAAGTTAACTTAACAAAGTCTAGTCTTTGTTTTAGTAGACCGGTTGTGGGCGGCGTCTGACATACTTGGATTTTACATGGTTTTAGAGGGTGGTTATGTATAAATTTGATCATATTTTGTCTATTATTGGACATGTTTATATCTACTTCTCTATTATGTTGGTATGTTGACCATTTTGTTAAGAATGTGTAGAAAAGGCACACAATATGTGGATGTGCAGCAGCCTTGGTTTGAGACAATATTTAGTGGAGATTTTGAAGTCCAATCAGCCCGTAATGCATATCAATCTCTTCGTCTTCGAAAGAGCTTCGCGTGGGTATCTCGCACACATCAATCGGAGTTCGGTAGAAGAAGTTATGGCCGTTACAAGAACACTGCGTTGTCCAGAAACTTTCACGCGGCCGGGTGAATTATTACACTATAAATTCACCCGGCCGGGTACTGTAATTCTGCGCGAAAATGGCCAGAAAGTGGTCGAAAATGACCACCCGGCCGGGTGAATTTTGCTCTTTATAATTCCACCCGGCCGGGTACGCTATTTTGGCGTATTCTCTTGCCAAAAACGCGATTTTTTATGGGAGATTAAAGGGAAAACGCCTAGGGTTCATATCATTCAACACTTACCGCCTCCAACACACACACACACCCCCAAGAACACCTTTGAGAGAGGGAATTGAAGATTAAAGACTTCCAATCGGAAGATTGAAGTTGTCATTCCATAGATTCATTCTCACAGGAGTATCTTAATCTTTTCTCCATGTATTTCATAGAATCTTTTGTTTTGAACATGGTTTTTATGAAGAACATGAGTAGCTAAACCCTATTTTGTAGAATTCTTGGTGATGATGCATTGATTTCATAGTTTTTATCCAATTAATTTTGTTCTTACCTTGCTCTTGTAGTTATTTGATTATTCTTGGGCTTATTCCTTTCAATTGCTTGATCACCACTTGATTGTGTAGGATTAATTAGATTAATCGGGAGATGAAATAATTAATCTGGAAATAAGAATAATTCACACCTTAATGCAATAAAACTCGGGAGAGTTGAGGTTTTGAGTGAGGTCTTTGACCTAATCGAGCTTTTGGGAGTTAGGGGTTTTAGGATTAGAAGGGGACTTCAATCTTAGCACCTAATCTACAGGTTTCTCACCTCGGGAGGGGGTTTAATCTATAATTGTGGTCGACTTAGTAACTCTAGAGACATCAAAAGGTAAGGCAATTTGATTGGATAAGAGCTTGGAATTGTGCATCGGATCCTTGAGTTCTACAATTTTCTCCATATTATCTTTTCACTCCGTGTTTACTTGTTTTTATTTATTTATTTGTTCATTATATGCTTTTCGTAGTGTTAGAACAAAACCAAACATTTCCCGATTCTCTAGATAGTAGTCAATATTTGTTCGTGGTAGTTAAGTTGATACAAATTAGTCTCTGTGGGATACGATACTCTTGCTTGCTAATTGCTACACCAGCCCCGTACACTTGCGGGTATCACTTGTATTAAAATAAGTTGAGTCAGCGTCCACTTTAAGGTAACACGGTCAGTACTAAACAAAGAAAAAGAAGAATTTCACGACCTAGATGGAATTAGACTATCCATCGTGAAAGGTTGCAATGTCAGTCCGCATATTTCTAAGCCTTAATGAAATAAGATGACATTGGTGTGGTAAAGCACTAAACGAATCTAACAGCAAGACTTGTCCTTGTGCTATCTACTGAAAGGCGAGGTCTTGATAAATATTTGTTTCTTAATCAATATAGGTTAGCATTGAGCATACGGTATTGATTATGCATTACTTTGACTTATCAAATGGTGCGGGTTTTTCGTAACCCAATAATCCTGATATATTGGGTAGTGATGATTAATATCTAGCGGTGCTAGGATTGCTATTATATTTAATCGTGCGTGAGGTGTGTCTCGTTTGATAATGTCCTCAAGAGGAGCGCAAAACAAGGTTTTATTATTCGGAACCTAGCTAGTTGGAGTTTGATCACTCTATGAATAATAAATAAGCGTTTCATGCTAAGTCCATTCTTGGAATTAATAAGAAATTAATTAATTAAGTCCATAACAGACATTAATTAATTAATGGACATTTTTATCTTAAGCGCGGGAAATGAAAGTTAAAACGGAAACCCGGATTACTTATAATTTCGGATTTGGATGGGGAGAGTTCAATATTACTTCTGTAGTGGCTGCTCGTATCCAACAAATCAAGCAATTTAATTAATAAAAAGTAAATTGGATGAGCTCATATCCAAAACCTTCCATAGATCCCTGTCTGTCTGGGCCCAAAAGGAAATTAATATAAATAGGAGAATAAAGGAGACATAAATCATAATTTTTACTACCAAAATTTTTTGTCCCCCTCTACCTATAGGAGTTGGGCGAATTTTTTCCTCTCCTCCGTGGAGTAGAATTTATGTCTTCTTTATTTAAGTCCTAGTATTTGACTCATGCTAAATTTGCAATCAATATGTCACCCACAAGTGTGTGGGGTATGTAGCATGTGGCAAGTTGAAATTATCGATCCTCGAAGACTAAATGCCGGCTTGAGTACTACGATGCAACTTTGAACACTATTTAGACTAATAGAAGGGGTTTTTGGTTTTTCTTAACTAAGATCAAAGAGCAAGTAAGCAAATAAGAGCAAATTAGGAAACTAAAGAAAATAAAAGGTAGTTTTCACACAAATTGGGAAGGTAGGGATATGGATCCGTTGGTATGGATCACGGGTGTTCACCTAGGGATCATGCTCATCTATTGGGTCTCATGTGTGGCTAGGAAAGTTGGGTTAGTTGGTTAGACCCCCTCTCGGGTGCATCTAACGCGTTGATCGGCCTCTAATGTCGGAGTCTCCTCCCTACACTTCAAGACCGACTCCTAAAACCTACGGACCCAAGCCCTCTCTCTAGCTATGCATCTCTCGATAACATAAAACGCACGGAGTTGTTGATTATTAACAATCTAATCAAGCATCTCTCAATGACAATAGTTAGAACAAGACATATCCAATTGGTAGCTAAGCAATTAGACAATGAAAAAGCCCAATAACCAACAAAACCACCACAAAAGAGATATATAAGCATAAATCAAGGTTTAACCCATGGATTCCATACAAACTTTACCAATATCCCTAATAAACACTTAGCTACTCATAGTGGAAGCTAAGACAAAAGAAAATACAAGAACAACAAAGGAAAACATAGTAGAAATGGAAAATAGAACTCCCTAAGGTGGACTTGATGTTGGGGAGAATCTTCTTCTTCAATATCTTGAAGATGGAAGCCTTCTTGCCTTCAAATCCTCTTGAATCTCTCGATTTCTCTCTCAATTTGAAGCTGTCAAAAACACCCGACCGGGTTTTCTCTCTGGAACCCGCTAGTTGCACGAAACGCCCGACCGGGTTTTCCGAGAATGGAAAACACCCGGTCGGGTTTCTTCTCTGGAATCAGCCATTTGCTCCATTTTGCTCCGTTTTGACCTGTTTTTACTTCAAAACTCCGACAAACTCATTACTTCATCTAATTGATGACTATATGAGTGAAAACATATTATAAACACCTTAATTCAACAAAAATATGGGTTAAACACCTCTAAGACCATCCTAAGCTATGAGTTTGTCAGTATTCCGGTGAGATCAGCCCACAATGATATTGGAGTACAGTTCAGGAACCAGAGAGAAGATCTGTGGTCTAATATTCAAAGCGTCACGTGGAGAAGTAGCTAGCCATCATCAATTCTTTGGAGAATTAATTAGTTATTATTTCTGCTCCGTAGAAAAGCATGTTTAGGTTTCAATATACTTAAAGCATGATTAATACAAGTTATGAGCATGATACATGTGAGAATTACGCGAATAGATTTTGTCTAAATAATATGCTAAATAGATCTGATTATTATGTGATTTATTTGTTCGATTAATTATTAAATTATGAAATCGACACGCGCTTTCGTTGCCAGTTCCTTCAATAAGGTCTTTTAATTATTCTTTTAAATTAATTTATTAAAATTCATCCACCAACTTCTTTTTTCAATTTGAATTTGCTTAATTTGTTGGTGATTAAATGAATATGGAATTTAATAGTGATATTTGACACACTACATAACTATACAGTCAAAAGTCAACTCTAATTCAAGGTTTAAAGTATTATGAATGTATTAACTTTAATAAAATACAAATAACCTCGGCAATTTCTTCATACTGAAGCAACAGTTTTATTTTGAGGGCTGCAATTACTTATGTTTTTAGAGTTAATTTATCTATATTTATATTACTTTGTTCAAGGTTGATCTTTTGAAAAACAAACAGGGGTTTGATGATGCATTCAACTACAAAGAAGAATCTGACCTGAATGAAGCCATAAAGAGGTATATATTTAAGTGGAAAAAATTTATTTTTACATATTCAATTTATAAGTGATAGAAGTCATAGGAATGTCAAAATTTATCTGAACCAAGTCTTTGCTACCTAGTGGGCCAGCTAGATATTGGTCGGGCCAGTCCGATCCAAACATACATATGGCCCATATGGCTCCAGCTCGCCACATAAATGATCAAATAATATATTTTTGAGCCCAAATTTTTCTTTCGGTCTAATGAGTTGAGCCCGGCCCGTGTTTCGTCATCTCTAATAAGTGTAAAATTTATCTAAACTATTTAGGTACTAGTAGTAATTATTTTATTTAAAAATGGAAATGATATCTCGAAAAGCGACAAGGAAAACTCATTGATTATGGAAACAAATTAGGAAAGTAAGTTAGGATAGTGACAAATTTGATTGATAATACTAATATGCTAATTTTATTTTTCCATGATCAATTTCAATTGACCAGGTCCCATCACTTTTTAATCAACTGTTTTCCTTCTTACTCAGATCAATCAATGCCAGATAATTCATTCTTAGTATAATGATAATCATATATTTTTATTATTCATTGGTGGTCATCTTTTATTGCCTTAGTTACCATAGTATGCAGCTCGCAACCGTGGGCTGGCCCGAATAGCCCGCTAAATTTATAGGGTTAAAATTGAAAATTTCTAGCTCGATAAATTACAGTCCGATTAGCCCGCACCCGATTAATCCGCAACCCGTTAAGGTCAGACCTAAAAACTAAGGACTAACCCGATTTGTTTGACTCCTAATTCAACACTTCATTGATTATTTTATAATACAGATAACTAAAAAAAATAACTTTCAAATTTATATTAAATATATAAATTATATACTCCCTCTGTCCCATAATAGATGACACACTTGTGAAATGACACGAGATTTCAGGAGATGTTATTTTGTGTGTTAAGTGGAAAGAGAAAATAATATAATTATAATAATGTGAGGGAGAACTTTTTCTAAAAACGGAAATGTGACATCTTTTGTAGGACAAACTAAAAAGAAAAGTATGACATCTATTATGGGACGGAGGGAGTACTAAATTTTATTAATATAATAATAGATAGAATAAATTAGAAACTTCAAATTCACTAAGAAAAACATTTAAAATACTAAAATATGCTTTGAAATTTCTTGATATTTACTCCATTTGTCCGCCATTAGGAGTCTCGGTCACATTTGCGCACTCGTTTTGTAAAAATGAAAATAAATAGTTGAAGTGGAGAAATGGTAAAGTAAAAAAAAAGAATAACTTAGATAAGACTCTTCTCAACATTATTCTCTCTCATACTTTACTATTTCTCTACTTTAACTATTTATTATCAATTTTACAAAACGAGTGCGCAAAAGTGACCGGGACTCCTAATGGCGGACGGAGGGAGTATGTTTTATTTTGCATAAATCTCAAATATTAGTATTTAATCGTGTTTATATTTGAATTTAAGCAGATATCTCAAATTTATCATAATTAAACGTTTTACATTTTATAAATATAGCTAATTTTCAACATTATTTATTAGATTGATCGCATGTTAAATTTATCGGTAGCTACCCGATTAACCCGTTAGGCTAGTCTAAAATCCGAGTTTTTAGGTTTAGGGTTGAACTTCCATAACCCGAAAAAACCATTACCCGATTAGCCCACACCTGAGTGACCCATAACTCGGGTAGGGTTGGACCAAAACTCACTGGGCCGACCCGATTGACATCCCTACCAGAGACGTCTATGGAAGTTAAAATTCAGAAATCTCGTATTTTAATTAAGTTTTATAATAAATAAATTAAATAGAAATAAAATAATTAGAGCCACAAATAGTGAAGGGAAGAAATAAATAAGAAATGGAGGATTGGAGGTGCTACCTCTTAATTTGTGCAATAGTTTGAAAATCAATAAAATTGCAATACAGATTGTGATATTTGGGATGATTAACCTTATTTAAGTCCTTCCTGTTTACCTTATTTAAGTCCTTCATGTTTCAATTAATAACAATACATCAAACTCATGACTATATATTTATAATTCATGATTATAACTTAATTTAAGTCCTTCCTTATTTTCGATGATTCACTCTTCGAAAACAGATTTACTCACGAGCAACCACCACCACCTGCTTCCCGACGTTGCGACCGGAGAATAAGCCAACGAGAGCCCCAGGCGCGCTTTCAATGCCTTCGGCTATATCTTCGACGTATGTGATCTTCTCTTCCTTGATTAGAGGCACAACCATCTCCATGAACTTCGGGTAGAGATGGTAGTGGTCGCTAGTGAAAAATCCTTCCATACGGACCCGTTTTATTATTACGTTAAGCAAGTTGTAGATGCCTTCGGGCTGCTCAAGGCTATATTGGGAGATCATCCCACAAAGCGCAACACGGGCGTTGAGTCTCATGTTGTTTAGCACCGCTTCGAGCATCTTCCCTCCCACATTATCAAAGTAGATGTCTATGCCATCGGGGAAATACCTAATAAACAACAACACAAATTGTGATTATTATCTATATAACGATAAATTACCGGAAAAACTATAAAATTTGGTCAAATTCTTTCAAAAAGCTAACAAAAAAAATTATATATTTGGATTTGCTATCCACAGACGTGGGATGATTGCGAACTAATCCATACTTCGTGGTTTTTTCAGCCGATTTACCAAACTTTGTGGTTTTTTGGTAGTTTTTATGAAATTTGTGTTGGATACAAAGGATTCTTTTCTTATATAAGAACATAAATATGTGTATTGTGTGTTAAATTACTAACTATTCTTCAATGTTAAATAAGTATACACATTTTTATAACAACGATAGATCATAGGAAGGCAAAAGGTCACCTCTTCAACGCTGCATTATAGTCTTGCTCTTCTTTGTAGTTGAATGCTTCGTCAAACCCGAATTTGTTCTTCAAGAGATCAACCTTCATCAAATAGCACATAAATCGATTACCAATCTAGCCAACAATCTAATAAGTTTTTGATAAGCTATTAGATTCTGACCTTTTCTTTGCTCCCTGCACTCCCAACAACGTAACAACCTGCGGTCTTTGCAAACTGACCAACGAGCTGACCAACAGCTCCGGATGCAGCAGAGACATACACAGTTTCCCCCTTTTTGGGAGAGCAAAACTCAAAAAAACCAACATAAGCTGTCATGCCAGGCATGCCTAAAATGATAACACCAAACACTTCGATTTTAGTCTCATGATCGTACATCTCCCATCGTTTTCGTTAACAGTTTAACTGCATACATAACTAGATAAATAACTTCAGCAGAATCACAAACAACTTGTTCTAGATCAGACAAATAGCACAAGGAAGCATGAATCAAGCGTGAAATTTGAAGTTGATAAACACAATGGGCTCGAGAAACTCACCAAGAATCCCCGTATAATAAGAGAAAGGCAAATCTTTATCAGGGACCTTAAACAATATGTTTGGATCTTTAATAAGGCTATACTCCTCCCAGCCAGTAAACCCCCAAACTAGCTCGCCCGTCTTGAAATTTGGATGAGACGAATCCAGTATTTTCGACACTCCAAATCCAGAAATAGGCTGTCAACGGAAAAAGGTCAAGAAACACAAAAAAATGCAACCAACATTGTATAAATGGAAAGATAACATTTTTTTATTTCTTTCCCCAAAATCTCAAACTATTCATCAAACAAGACCTCTGCAGAAAAATCAAAAAGACATAACAAACATTTTATCAATAGAAAGATATAGTTTTTATTTTTCTCCCCAAAATCTCAAACTATTCATCAAACAAGAAGCTCAAAAAGACATAACAAACATTTTAACTATGGAAAGTTACAATTTTTATTTCTTCCCACTATTCATCAAACAAAATATTACTACTCTGGAAATTGGCACGGGAATTAAAGAGATGTTGTTTTGTGTGTTAAGTGGAAAAAGAAAATAGTATATTTATATTAATGTGAGAGGGAACTTTTTTTCAAAAAAGAAAATGTGACATCTTTTATGGGAACTAAAAAGAAAAATGTGACATGTACCCCAATTTATTATCTACACAATATTTTATTATAAGTCAATCTTTTTTTTGATAAAATAAAAAATTAAGGACCCCAATTTATTTCTATTCCAACAAGAAGAAAAATTAATTTCAACAAGAAAAATTTCACTTAAAAAAACTAAACTTACAGAATCCAGCGTGAAAGAAGCAATATAGTGGCCCTCGAGCTTCTTCATGCGGCTAAGAATGAAAGGATCACAAGATAAGTAGAGATTCTTCACCAAAATGGCGCCATCGCAACCGCTGGGAATTTTGAGCTGAATTTTGGAAGTTCTAAGCGACATATCAGATTTTTTCACATATGTTTCGACATAGTTATTGAGTACCACTTGCTTGTTGCTTATTTCCTCACCCATTTTGCCGTTAATTTTGGTGGGTTTCTGGTTTTCAACTTCATTGTTTTATATCTAAAAAGCCCTTGAAAAACTCTTGGCCGCACTATTCTTCTTAGAGCTGCAAATTAATGGAGTAGAAGTTTTGGTGGGTATGACAGGGAGCTCTAATAAAAAAAAACAAAAATTAACACCTAAATCCCTATCCAGCCGCAATTCTTCAACACTGAACACTTGAAAAAGATCCAACTACGTGGGCCCCACCAGTCCATATAAGGAAACCCTAAACCCTAAACGGGTCTTTTATGACTTTAGGTTATGGTTGGCAAATTTTATTGTATTTGTAGGTCATTAGGTATTAACCTCACTATATTAGACTAACTCACGGCACAATATTTGACTTATAATTTTTATTTTGACTAAAGTTTAAATTTTGTCTGGCATATTTATTTAAAAAGTTATTTTGGTCCATTGTTTAAAGATTTTGTCAATTAGATAGAGTAATTGTATTTTAAAGTCCAAAATTAGGCTCGCATATTAAAAAAATCATATTTTGTCCTGTACATTAATAATTAATCAAGTGTGTTAGCTTATAGTTCTAACCTATGAGAAAATATTTCATGGACTAGGCATACGTAGCAAGGTGGATACATAGATTGGTATGCCTCACAAATACTATATTTATACAAATGGAATTCTCTCTCCAGCAGGAAGAATACACTACCTGCATGTAGTTAACAGCACAAATTCTTAAATATGGAAAATTTGAATAGTATACACAATGTCCACTAATAATATATACAATGAGGAGCGTCATCAAATAGTATATATACGCATTATAGATCCAACTTTTACGACTTAAATCACCCATTAATAATCTTTCATATCAATTAAAATAATTCAATACTACTAAAATGCTAGTACACCTTATTAGATTTAAATTACGTATACTTAAATATGAACTCATACAATTTTATACTACTGCTATTTATTACTCCCTCCGTTTCACTATAATTGAGTCATTTTACAATTTCGGAAAGTTTCTTCATAGTTGAGTCGTTTCCAAATATAGTAACTTTTTTCTCTTTTTTACTTTACTCTCTCTTACTTTTTCGTTCTACTTTATTCACTTTATACTTTATTCTCTCTACATTTTCCTCTTTCATACTATTTTATCTATTTATTTATCACACCCAACATTACTTTCTAAAACTCCGTGCCGAAAAGTTTTGCCTCAACTATAGTGAAACGGAGGAGTATTAAATTTAAATTAAAAAGTCACCATCTTATTTTTATGCCATTAAAATGATATTATACGTACAAAGTTAAAAAATTATTATAAAACCAAGAAAATAAAACTTTAGCAAACCTACACGTGGTAAAAAAAACCGTCAAGGACATTTTTTAATGCGATTAAGGACTCTAATTTGTGTTTCTAATTACCATCAACGCTTTAAAAAACGCCCTTATTTTTAGTATCTCAACTAAAATTAGATGTTGCAAATGGAAACGTCCTAAAAATCAAAAGATTAAGTTAATTTGTCCTTCATTTAGGAAGACTTTCTTTTTCGTCCTAAATGATTGTTATTTTTAAAAAAATTCCAATGCAAGTAATTGCATCAAAATTTTTGTGTTCCTAAAAAATAATTTTTTTATAGTGATTAAAATTACTTAATTATAAAACAAAGAAAATTAAAAAAGAATGGCGCATCTTTGAACTCCTGGAAATGAAAACTCAATTTTCAATTGATTTGAAAAATGATGGGATATTTAAGTTACGTATGCTTTATATATGGGTAGGTTTGTGTTAAAATGACAATCGCTCTTAAAGTGACACTGTGACACCACTTATACAGCAATATTATAAACGCTACACAACAATCTATAGATTGCTGTATAGCGTATTGGATATTGCTGGTCAAGAAAAATTGTTGTATAGTGTACAAAATACTGTTGGCCGTCTTTTTCAGAAATTTTTTTTTTTGTCACGTGACACCTTATTATTCGTCCACATCTACAAATGATTGACTAAGAATGATAGTGTGGTATTATTTTAAGAGGTAGCAGCACTCTAGAACTTCCCTATATAGTATTCAAATTTTCCATATTAAAGAATTTATGCCCGTTAACCTCGTGGTAGTGTATTCCAGCTGGAGAGGGAATTCCATTTGTCCAAAACGCAGAAATTTGCTAATGGAACGGTAGCAAATATTTAATATTCAAATAATTCAATTCATCCCAGCACCACCACCCCCCCCCACCACCACCCGTACGGCCGTACCCACTACCCTATATTAAGTTGATAAACGATTTATTAAATCTGCACTTAACTTTATTTTTTAATCATCTAGTAGAAAACTTGGCATGAACTATTTCTTTTAATTCATTTACTTTTCTGGTAACAAATTCTATTGAATTTTTTCATAATTATAATATTTTTAGTTATATTTCATATTGAATTCATTCACATTAATATATTTTTTTGTTACACTAAAAATGCCATTGAATCCTTTCTAATCATTTTCTTAATATTTCGTATTCATTAATTGTTTTTGTAAATTGACTATTCTATGATTGAGTTTCAATAACGTACATTTGTTTTACAAGTAAGTAACTTTCTAGAATAATAAATAAAGATTTTAAACTAGACAACTCTTGGAAAAAGATATTAATTAATTAAAATTAAATAGTAGACTTAAATTGATTAATGGGTATTTATATCTTTAACACGAGAAATGATAAATTAAAGAGGTAAAGCCCGAATTACTCGTAATTTGGGATTGGACGGGCAATCAATATTATTTTACTGTAGTGGTTGATAATAATATTCTGTCGGACTTGTATTAAATTGGGGCTCAATTTAATTAGTAAAAGTCCAACAGGTTTGGCCCAAGTCCAACCTCCATGGATCCCTAATCAAGCCCTTTTCGATTCTGACAAGCTTTGCCCACCCAAAGGTCATTATCTGAGTTCGGGATACAGATTAGAAGATTCGTGGTTGAGTACGAAAAACATCTTGTGGAGAAGGTGCAAGCAATCGTCGATTCTTTGGAGAATCAGATCGGTAATTTTAAACCGTAGGAAATTCATGAATTAGGGTTCTTATTCTTTGTTTGTGAATTATATGTGTTCTAGCGTGCAATTGATTGTTTAATATGTGATTAATTGATCCCATAACGGTCAAATAGATCTGTAAATTTGATTTATTTGTTTATGCATGACTTCCGCTGTGCAAGGGGCATCTAACCCCAACAATCCACACTTATATAGAGGAGTTAGGATCATTACCAAGTCGATGTGGGACAAGATTTTAAGAGTTTTAACAGCAAGCGACCAAGTATCAATTACTCTGCCTAATAGGTAATTAACAATAATAATACATAACCACATCATACACGCATCGCTAACAAAAGTATTAGACTTAAGTAATAATCTTTAATTGAAATTTTCTGTGTCTATCACTACATATTTTGACGATTCATTTTGTGAAGGTATGGCCGGTATCACTGCATATGTTGGATTTTACGAGATTCGCTCTCTGAAAAAGGGTGAACTCGTCTTTATATCGGCTGCATCAGGAGCTGTAGGTCAGTTTGTTGGCCAATTTGCTAAGCTATTTGGGTGTTACGTCGTTAGAAGCGCCGATCCCAACATAAGATCTTTTAATTATTCTTTTAAATTAATTTATTAAAATTCATCCACCAACTTCTTTTTTTAATTTGAATTTGCTTAATTTGTTGGTGATTAAATGAATATATGCAATTTAATAGTGATAATAATTGACATACTACATAACTATACAGTCAAAAGTCATTTCTAATTCAAGGTTTAAAGTATTCATATGCATTAACTTTAATAAAAATTAATACAAATAACCTCAGCAATTTCTTCATGCTAAAGCAACAGTTTTATTTTGAGGACCGTAATTACTTCAAGTTTTTTTGAATTAATTTATTTATATTTATATTACTTTGTTCAAGGTTGATCTTGTGAAGAACAAACTACGAAAATGTACTCCCCCCATTTCTTCATAGTTGAGGCAGAACTTTTCAGCACAGAGTTTTAGAAATGAATGTTGGGTGTGTTAAATAAATAGATAAAAAAGTAAGAGAGAAGAAAAGGTAGAGAAAATAAAGTATAAAGTGAATAAAGTATAGAGAATAAAGTAAGAGAGAGTAAAGTAAAAAAGAGAAAAAAGTTACTATATACGTAAATGACTCAACTATGAAAAAACTTCCCGAAATGGAAAAATGACTCAACTATAAAGAAACGGAGGGAGTATATTCTTAAATGGACAAAATTTATTTTTACATATACAATTAATAAGTGATAGAAGTCATAGGAATGTCAAAATTTATCTGAACCAATGTCTTTACTAACTAGTGGGCCAGCAAGATAATGGGTCGGGCCTGTCCGATCCAAACATATATATGACTCATATGGCTCCAGCTCGCCGCATAAATAATCAAATAATATTTGGGCCCAAATTTCCCTTTCGGTCTAATGAGCTGAGCCTCGACCCGTGTTTTGTCCTCTCTAATAAGTGTAAAATTTATCTCAAATATTCAAGTTAGGTTTGCTTTTTCGGTCGGTTCTGGTTATAACTAGACTGGTTGACTAGTTAACCGATTTTAATTTTTGGTAAATCCTAAAACCGAAATCGGTCGGTTAAGACCGGTCGATTCCGGTTTCGAACCGGAACCAATTCCCGTTAAAATTATTTTAAAAATATTATGCTTTAATATTATTATTTAAATTTTGCGTAATATAAGATTTTATCGTAAAATATCAAGTTTTAATCGTGTAATATTATTACGTTCGGTCATTATCGAGCTGTGACAACTCGAATAGAATCGCTAACGGTAGAACTGAAATTTTTTGACACGACTCTAAAGTTAATGGGTTTGGATCAAACGTTATTGAGTTTGAGTCCATGTCAAAACCCAATAAAAATCTAATAATTTTTTGATTAAATTTAGATTAGATCAGATTGATATTGAGTTACTCCCTCCGTTCACGAATAAGAGTCCCGTTTTTCTATTTTGGTCCGTCTATAATAAGAGTCTCAGTTCATAATTACCATAAATGGTAAAGAGACTCCACATTCCACTAACTCATTCCACTCACATATCATTTAAAACTAATATATACAAGTGGGACCCCTATTCCACTAACTTTCCTCCACTACTTTTCTTAACATTTCTTAAAACCCGCGCTATTTAAAAACGAGACTCTTAATAGTGGACTGAGGGAGTACATGATAAAAATCCATTCCATATTTAATTTTTTTTATTTTTAATTTGGTATGATTGGTGTAGACTGTAGTAGTGAAACTGTAAGCTAATGCTAAACGAGGGAAAGAAGCAGTGCTCTGATGTCGTCATCGGCGGTGAAGTCATGGAGAACGGCGTTTCTGACTCTCAGGGACGAAAACTCGGCCTCGCCTCCTCGCGCCACCGTTGTCCGCCTCCTTGACAAATTAATTTTATCCCAATCCCACTCTCTCGTTGCTGCTGCGCCGCAGTTGCCCCCGCACGAGGTACTCTCTGCAACTTCCGATCTCACAAAATCTGATTTCATCCAACATTTTTCCTGCCGATTCATAATTTGTACTTGCACTCGCAGCTCACATCCGACTTTATGCTATTGCTGGAGTTGGTTCGCGACCACCTCTCTTATTATCAACAAGGAATTGAAGATGCTACTCACACCTTCGTTAAATTATCTGCACTGGTACATCTTTCATTGTAGTTGTGGATTGGATTTTCATATCGTGCTTTACTTTTGATGTTGTTATGAGGATTAGAGTGATGAAGAACAACTTATTGAGTCTCAGCCTCTCGTTTCCACTTTCCCCCTTCTTACCAAATTAGGGATTTCAACTCATTTTATACAAGTTGTTGAATTAAAAATCAGTATAATACAAGAGTTATAACACATTAGCACCTCTCAGATCTATTGAGCAGCCAAAGCAACATGAATGATCTCCTGGAGGTAGGTTTATTATTGGAATGATCAAGGATAATTATCATAATGAGAAGCAAATATAAAACTTGTGTTTGCCATTAAGTACGTTCAAATCAGTCACCTAAATCGCTCTACTTTATTACCTAAGCTATTCTCGACCACCTTGCATATGTAGGATCGTAAAATATTCTGTGGCTATTGTGCATAATTGAACTAGGTACCACAAGTAAGTATTTCTCTGCTCGCCTTGTAGATTAAGAAATGTCTTCTTCTAGTCTAATGAGTTAGAATCTGAAGATGCGTGAATGGCTTCTATAATAAAAATATTATCTTTGAAAATGTGATGTTGGACGCAGCTACCGTAAGTCATATCAAAATTAACACTTGGAACCAAGTCACGAACTACTAGTGAACATCCTAATCAGCTACCGTATCCTGTGCAGCTTCCATCGCAGTTTGGTCCCTCATGTTCAACCATTGTTGGTAACTTCTCATTTAATGATTTCCTATCGATTCCTCTCCGCTCAGAACAACTTCGTCTCGAGGCTGAAGTTAGAAAATTGACCCTCAACATTCACTTCATTTGGCCAAGTAGCATTGCTGTGATGAGTTTAGCTAAAACGGCACTGTTTTGTCAATGATTATCATATGAATTTGCATAACTAATTTTTGAAGTTAAGAAACAATTTTATGTTCTTATCACAATAAAAGAAAATGAGACAGGTTATGAGCTTGTATTACAAAAATTAATTGGCCATCATGATTTTGCAAACAAGTTTATGACATTTGCAACTGAATTTTTTCATTTGTTGCAGATCCATGGAATCAGTCATTCCTCTTCGCTCGAAATGAATTCAACAACGTGGGCCCTTGTGTATGACTCTTTCAAGAGGATAGTGCAGGTTTTCCTTGGAAATGTTGAAACAGAGATGGCTATTGTCAGAAATGCTGCTCTAATCAAACCCACCAAGGATTGCTTAGAAAGTTTAAGGTGTGGTGATTTTTCTTCCTCTCTCTACATCCTCCCTCCCCTTCTTCTTTCCATAATGTTGTAGTTTCAGGGCACATGAGAGGAAGAGTTGCTCCTAGACCTATAGAGCATGAATAAAACGGAGAACACAACACGGGACAATGTTATCCCCCAACTAGATTAATGATATTGTCCCTCAGCTAAGCTGATTACAGATTTATTTCCTGCATACCATCTTTATAGCTAGATATACATTTCTAAATATGTATCTGTCCCTTCAATTGCTAACCTTTTCCTCGATCCATCTTTTGACAAGAGTAAACAACCCGTGGCCAATACTGGTGTAGTTTTTCATTCCTATCACATGTCCCCTGAAATGTTTCTTTCACATGCTTAGATGATGTAATTAGCATAGTCATACTAAAGGATGCTTGTTTTCTTGGCACAGTGTTTCATTTCTGGGAATGCTTGCTGCTAGTTCTTTGTCTTAGCATTAGCTTAAAGCTGCTTAAGTTTATTACATTAACTTTCTTTCGAACTTTAAAACTTCACTTTCTCTTATTCCTTTAGTTCACAAAATTTTCTGACTTTGGCTTGCATCAACTGCACTTTTTGCCGATAAATTAGTAGATACATCACCTATGGCTAACAAACTGTTAGTTATTCAATTTTCAGGTTACTTTTCAGTTTATATAAGACATCTGCTTCACTCTCTGAAAATGGGCAACTGCTGAATTTTGTTCTTGAAGTGGTTGAGTATTTTCAAGGAGACTCAAAGCATTCTACATATTTTAATGACAACTATTCAGTATCCAGAGGTGCGTGCGAAGTCCTAACAGTTGCTTTTGCCATGGTTGGTGAAGTATACTCCAGAGTAGGTGCTTCTTTGCCAGTTGAAATCTGGAAGTCAACAGTTGTGGTATGTATCCATTGTAGTTCACTTGAAAAAACTGGCTAAAATAGCAACACGGAATTTATTTAATTGTTTAGCGATTTTGTAGGTCCTGAGAAAGGTTATGGACAGCTTGGCTTCTAAGAGTCTTTTGATGGAGGATAATACTGTTGCCAAGTAATTTTCTCTTCCTTTCTAATCAGATTTTTGTTTGAAGAATTTGTTCTTGAGAAATCTAATGGTGTTAACATATTGATCAGGTTTTATGTTGAGCTTCTCCAGTGTCTGCACTTAGTTCTTGCAGAGCCTAGAGGATATCTAGCAGAACATGTAAGAGACTATGGCATACATTGGTTGCATGTTTGGACAAGATGCTTTGCAATTATCCTTGTGTTAAATGTTTTAGGTGGCTGGCTTCGTGGCATCATTGAGAATCTTCTTCCCCTGTGGTCTTGTAAACAAGCCACCCGTTATGAATCAACAAACTAATCACATGAAGGGAGTTGGGTCGACTAGCCAAAACATGCCTTTTCAAGTATCAAATCAACCTAAAAGTGGGCCAAGCAGCCCTTATAGGCCTCCACACTTACGAAAAAAGGTTGCTGGAAATCAACAGAGTAGACACGAGGAGAGCCTAGCTTCTTCTATGCATGAATTTATTTCGTCTGATTCAGATTGCAGTGATAATGATGGATCAGTGATCGATAACAGCAAAGCATATTTAGCCAAGGCAAGATTAGCTGCAATTATTTGTGTTCAGGTTAGTTCATTTTCTCTTCATTGTTTTTTTCCTATGCTTCTTTAGTTGTGCAGGATAAATTTTATGGCCATGTAGATCATTCCTTTTCTAATATTGTTTAGAAACGCCATCTTCTTTCTACCTTAAGTGTCAACATGATCAGTCAAACTACCAAATTAGAAAGTTCTAGCATTTGATCATGGATTGTAAGCCAAGCTCATTTTCGACTTGGTTCCAGCCTGAACAGTTTTTCCAGAGAAAGCTTAAGACACATGCTCTCTATATTAAACAATATAAGTTGGAATACCATGCAACCTTATTATTTCACAACAAAACACATCAGGGACCGATTCAGCTATTTAGATTGAATTAGAATAACAAAGCCCAAAAAATGTTTGAATTACCATCGCCAGAGGAGGGGCTGGCAGATGATGTAACCCCATCTTTTATGAACTACTCCCTCCGTCCCGACTAAGATGACACATTGCTTAGCCGGCACGGGGTTTTAGGAGTTATTGGTTAAAGTGTTTAATTGGAGAGAGAAAAGGTGGGTGTAGGTATTAAAGTAGAGAGATGAAGATAGATGGATATTTTAATAGGAGTGAGAAAAAGTGGTTTGAGTGTATTAATTGGAGAGAGAAAGTTACCAAAAAAGGAAATGTGTCATCTTAGTTGGGACAAACTAAAAAGGAAAACGTGTCATCTTCAGCGGGACGGAGGGAGTAATAAATAATCAATTGAACCTAGCTTGGTTGAGGATTGTGTACTTGATGTTTTTGAAAAAGAATACATTCATTGTTGATACCATGTGCAACTGAACGTAGCTTGAGGGAAAAGAACCGAAAAGAACCATACCCCTTTCATTGTCAATGGAAATTCATCTGCACATGTTTCTTGAACATGCTTGTTGCAAGCATGGTTTCTTGAAACCTCCAATTGAGGATCCTATTCTTGCTCAGCTCTTTGTCTTTCACCAATAAGATGAGTGCCAAATAAACCATCTGACTAGTGACTGCAATCTTAATCTCAAGCTGTATATTTGTTGTATATTTTTTAAATCTTTCCTAGTAACACCTTTAGTTGCAGCTGCTGCATTGTTGTCTTCTCAAGCCATTATTTCAAATAACTGATCCACTCTAAATCTGACTTGATGCAAACTAGGAATGTTTCGGTGGACTTAGGGCTGGGGAAAAATATCGAAAAAATGATATATCGCTCGTATCGTATTGAAAAATATCGAAAAATTATCAAATTTTCGATATATCGTAATTTTCGTTACGATACGATATCGTATCGTAAGTTTTCGATACGATAACGATATGAATTTCCTTATATCGCGATATATCGTTTTATATCGAAAATACGATATATATCGAAAATTTTCGATATATCGATATTTTATTTTCGATATATATAGAAATTTTCGATATATATCGATATTTAACGATATATCGAATTTCGGTACGATATATCGAAATATCGATACGATAACGATATGAAATTTTTTTATATCGAAAGTTCGATATATCGAAAACTTTCGATGCGATAACGATATGAAATTCTTTCATATCGATATTTTCGATACGATACACGATACAACGTTTTCGATACGATATATCGTATCGACCCACCACTAGGTGGACTTAGGATAAAGCCCTCCGAACACCATCACGGCTAAAATTTCTGATGGGCGAATTGCACAAAGTAGAGAACTTCAATTGAGACCCTTATATATGTAAATATATGAAGACACTGCTACTTAAATTGTAATAGTTCCATATTTTCTAGACAGATAAAAAATACTACACTTTATTTTGTAGATGACTCTTCTCAAAATTAACCTTTATTAATTCCAAGTCAAGAATTTGTATCAGCAAAACTTATTTGTTTAAATTGGTAATCTATGTTATCTATTTCTTTCCTCTAACCCTTGAATTTCGCTCGAAGGATCTCAGCCGAGCTGATCCGAAATTGTTTACAGCCCAGTGGACAATGCTTTTGCCATCCAATGATGTGCTACAACACAGGTTAAGATGCTCTCCTCCATCTCTTGTTTATGATATGCTATGGTATATGAATCATTCATGGGTTTGGGTTCACTAAACATTTCTTGTCCTACTTGTTTTGTTCTTATAATTTATTTACTCTCTATCTTTATGTAGGAAATATGACACTACTTTGATGAGCTGCTTTCTTTCCGACCCTTCATTAAAGGTTTCATTATATTGACTGCTGTTGTCAATCAAACGAACCATTCCTCTGCTCTTTTTATTTTTATATATCTTTTGTAAATATCTATGCAACAATCTCTGTATTTTATTCATCCAAGCACTCTGGTCATATAGGGTAAATTGTGTTCATCTTTCCTTATTTGAGTTTCTGTACTAACTACTAAGGCTGTAAACTTTTTCTTAGGTCCGGACTGCAGCTGCTTCTACTATTATGGCAATGTTGGATGGGCCTGCTTCTGTTTCCCTACAGGTAGCAGAACTTAAGGAGCACTCAAGACATGGGTCATTTACCACACTTTCAAGCTCTCTTGGGCATATCTTGATGCAACTTCATTCAGGTATTTGGATTTAAAAGTTCGTTTGCTTGTTTGCTTGGTACTTTTGTCTTGTCACTTTATGCATGATTTTAGCAAGTAGTTCCAATTTTGCCAACTCCAACAATAGAATTCAGCGACGTGATGACACATCAGATGTCTTTGCTACATAAAAGTGAATTTTAGTCAAATTTTGTGGATTATGGTTGGTATAAGGTTAGGTTACATATTAAGGCATGATCATATTAAGGCATGATTGATGATTTGGTTCCGATTAAATTCACAAATTGTCCAATTTGCAAATAATTTTCAACATGTTGAGTATATCTGATTTTTCTCCCTACTAAGCCTTTCTAGAACTATGATGCTCTAAGAACCACAGTATGATTGACGGATATTCTTTATATTGAGCAGGTACATTGTATGTAATCAAACACGAAACCAGCGATAGATTGCTGGCATTGTCATTTAAAATCCTAATGCTTTTGATAGCATCCACACCGTAAGTTTTAGCTTCAGAACTTTTAAATTTTTTCCCACCTGCTTCTATTGTATTTGTCCCTTTTTTTAGATTAACCATATTAGGTTGAATATGTGAAGAAACAATGGGTTTACCAGTTCTTCGGAAGCCTCTATGATTAGTGAAGGCTTTATGCTCCTATTTTTATGTTCTATCACAACTTGTTCTTTGTTCATGCCTTCTTGGGTGTTCAATAAATAAATTTTGGTAGTCTTGTATACAATAAAACAATGAAGGCCTAAGTTCATTGTGCTTGACTTGTGTTTAGCTTTTATCCTTATTGAACTGATGAACCACAATTTTGGTAGAAAATTTGTTACCTTATTCTGTATTCTTGCTTTTCTGGAAAGAAGACATGGGGGTCCTAAGTCACTTAGTGGAGAGTTGACAGAAGTGGAACCTCTTATTAGAATTACTTGCATTAGCATTTAGTGGTGATTCACAAATGCATCAATTAAATGTTCAAATGGGTCCAACTGTTCTTCAATCAATAGATATTCAAGAATGCCTCCTGAGCTGCTCTCTAGGGTTATCTCTTCCCTCCAGTCAACAGTTGAAGAGGGGTTTCCATATCATAATGATCGGAATAGCTTACTGGTAAGTATCAAGCTCCATTTTCTGGCTTCTTTTGGGTTGTGGAGTTTGTTTATTTGTCATGTGTGCAAATTTCAGTCAATTTCTCAAAGATTCTATATGGAGCATAAATTTATGCAGAAGAATTTCTCCAATTGATGTGCAGTTTCCTGTTCTATACTCACTGTTGCCTTGAATTGATATCTTTGCTTGGTTCCAATTTTGCAGGCTGCGGCAATTGTTTGCTTAACCAGGGCTCTTTCTGTGTCTCCCTCAATGCATGTAAACAATATGCTGTTAGGAGAAATTTCAGCAGGTTTGTTGCATGTCACCATAATTCAACACCTACCATGTTGCATTTCCTTGTTCCTTGGTTGATTTCTTGTTTTGTCCTTGATATGAATGGGCTTGTAGCTGTCCGCTATTCTCAAATTAGGACCGCTTCCTCAAGAAAAATAAGTTGAGGAGAGACAGCAATGATAAATTTATCATTATTACAAAACTGCATACATATAGTCTCAGGGCTGTCTATCTATGATGGAAATGCCAACAAGAAAAGGAATAATACTTAGTTCTAGTTACAAATAGAATTGACTGGTAATATAATACTAATTGTACATGTAACACCATCATGTTTGATGGATCTTTTCTGGTACAATATGGTTGAGTATGTAGTTCCACGAGCCTTGTAGTTTAGTGGCAACCCTAACTATATAAAGTTCGATTCCTAGTTCCCCATCCCCAAACTCAGTTAAAGATGAAAGGACTGAAAAGTTTGGGTAGAATTAGAATACTCAAAATACTATTGGAACCAAATGTGATTTTATAGTTGAATTCTGATAAGGATAACTTTCTTTGTAAACTTATCTTTTCATTACAAAGAAATTTGATTAAAAACACAATGTAGAAATTATAAAGGGATGAGTAAGAATTGAGGCCCACCTATGACTATACAACTTAGTAATAACATCTCACTAGAGCTATGTGAGAGCATGCCCTAGCAGGCTTATACCTCTTAATAAAGCAGTGGTAGTAACCTTTTAGACCCACATACTACTTCAACCGTTGTATGAAACAGCTAACGTGAGATAGTTGAAACTTTCTGTACACTGCCAGTTGATACAATATGATCCAGAACTGAGTAACATAGTCATAATAGCACGCAAGTGGCACACATGGTCCTCCAATCACAACTGTAGACCAGAATACTATAAAAACCTCGAGCACAATACGTAGGCGTGGACGTAAATGTCATTCATGGCAGACCGAAATATTTCCAATGCAGTATTTAAGCCATATAACTTAAATAAAAACTTGAAATGGACGAAATGAGTTTCAAATGCTAAGTGATGTCCTCAGGTTCAATAGGTGCAACTCAGATACGATGATAACCCAAACATTTGCACTGTGAAGCTCGTCCAACATCTCTTGGATGCTTGGAATCGGGTACCTGTCTGGAACGGTTTTCTTGTTAATCTCTTTGCACTCAACAACGAATATACAACTAACATCCATCTTTGGAACTACCAATGTCGATGTCGAAGGACGGCGAAACCTTAGGGATTTTTAAGCCCATTACCAAATCTTCAAAAGCCCTCTGTTGTGCATGACCATAAAATTGTATGTTGGCAACTTGGTGACAAATTTTGAAGGCGAAGCCAACGCCTAAATTCGAGCATGCATCGATGTTTCTCCTCAAAATTGGCCATGTCGCCTCGGTGAATGGATGTTGTCAATTGACCAACCACGTCAAGGCGACCAAGACGGCCAGTGGCCAAATCTATCATTTGTTTTGTAAAATAAAAATAAAAAATAACAAATAAATTAATAATATGTAAAATAATACTCCCCTTGTCCTGCCTCACTTGAGGTATTTCTTTTGAGCACGAGAATTAGGAAAATGGTGTTCAGTGAGGAAGTGGAGAGAGAATAAAGTAGAGCAGATAATAAAGTAGATAAGTGAGTAGAGAATAAAATAGGAGAGATAATGAAATAGATAATTAGAAAAAGAGTAAAGTAGGACAAAGAATAAAGTAAGATATATTAAATGTATTGTTTTTTGCCTTAAAAAGGGAAATGACTCAAATAGTGTGGGACAATTCAAAATGGAGTAGGAATTAAGTAACATGGAACGAATGGAGTAGTATTTAGTTAAACATCGTAAAATTATCATATGTACTTTATATACACCTTCACCTTGTTTAGATCTTCTTTTATCATCTGTACTTTTTTTGATTAAGGAATTGTAATGTTACTTCAGGGTTAATTGATTTATTTGCATTATAATATTTGACCAGGATGTTTTGAAGGCCAGAGTTCTGGAGTTCTGTGTACCTTGTTTCGATATTCCGAACAATTATCAACCCCGTCAATAAGCTTAGAAGCACTTCAGGTGACATTTTTCTCTACTGAATAAACTAACATCTATTTCTATTTTTCGGAGGTGCACATGACATGAGCATTATGTTGTATCATGCCCAACTCTCAATTTTCCGGAAAATGCACTATTGCATACTGGTGACAACTTGTGGACATGAAATTTAGTTATTTGAACTAATCATTGTGAACAACCATTAACATGAATGATTGTTGCTATTACTTTTCTTTGTCTATGCCTCTCCTTTACTTTCTATTGATCCCCGGATATCAAATGGAGTGCTTGCCATTGCCTGATTATACTGAGTTTGAACCATGCTTGCTCTATACCACTACTAAGTCTTTAGTAGCCCACTTTCCTTTTTTTTATGGGCACACATGCCGTACGCCTTCAGCTCTCTAGTTTTTTTCTTGTTCTACCACGGGCCGTCCTCTACCATCCTCTATGTCTATGGATGCTTCTACATTTTTGCATTCTGTGCTTAACTACAATAACGGCATATGCACCCACTTACTCTGACTTTTGAAATGTAGAGCTTAATAATTTTAGTGTGAAGTATCCTCTGTTTCTTTGGTTCAGATTTAGTCAGACAATTATAATGTTTTAATTGTTTGCTCTTGCTGCAGGCTCTTAAATCTTTGTCTCATAATTATCCCAATGTAATAACCTTATGTTGGGAACAAATTTCCTCAATCATTTATGGAGTATTGGGTTCCTTTCCTGATGAGTCTTCAAGACTATGGAGAGGTAATGGTGAGCAGACTGCTGCACCATTGAAGGAGAGAGTCATTACTGCTTCTGTCAAGGTGGATTTGTTTCCTTTCGACATTGATGCCATATTTTCTCTTAGTATCTTCTATTATCTCAGCACATTTAAATGATCCAACAGCCTCCTCAATGTCTCAAATGCTTTTAGTTCCTCGCTCAGTATCTGATCTTCCTCTTACTGTATCAGTCAATTTTTGTTCCTCGCTCGGTATCCCTCATCTCTTGGGTACACTTTACCTTTGTAGTTAATACTCCCTCCGTCCCCAAAGAGTATGAACTTTGGGTTCGGCACGGGTTTTAATAAATAAGGGGAAAAGAGAGAGAGAGAGAGAGAAAGGGTAGTGGAAATAATGTTAGTGGAGAGTGGGGTCCACATTATTATAATGGTATAAGTGTTAATGGTGATGGTACAAGTTGTAAATAAAATGATGTGTAGGGGTAGTATGTTGTTTGAATTTTTCAAAATTAGAAAGTTCATACTCTTTAGAGACGGATGAAAAAGGAAATAGTTCATACTCTTTGGGGACGGAGGGAGTAAGAATTTTCAGGTTCATATCTTAAAGCTACCCTGTACATCAGCAAGGGAAGATACTTGTTTCTCCATTAGGGAAATACAACTGCCATTTAGAAAATCCTCAAAGAGAACAAAGCACAAGAAGTTTCGCATAGATGAAGTACTATATTATAATTGGCTATTTAATTAAGATTGGTGTGGTGACATAACAATGTTGAACACTCTAGTTAATTGAATGACATTTTTTGCAATCTTTTCTTTTTTTCTTTATACAAAATTGCTTTATCTCCTATGTTCTGTATTTCCATTTAAACGTCTCAACTGAGCCAAATCACGTATTATGTGCTTTTGTTATCATTATTCAATCAATTTCTCACATGCAGAGTGTTCTGTGCTAATTTATTAGTTCAGTATTAGTTTAAATTTTTTAACTAGAGCTTGGTGTGGGAGCTAAGTCTTTGTCCTGTCTTCTTTATATGCAGCATTGTTAAAAGTCAATATTTGCTATTTTTCTGTATCTCTGATGAAAAGTGACTTTCTAGAGTCTTGACTCATGAACTTGTTAACCTTCGTGCAGGTTTTGGATGAAAGTCTTCGGGCTATTTCTGGCTTTAAAGGAACTGAGGATATTTCAACTGATAAATCACTTGATAGTCCATTTATGTCTGACTACGTGAAAACGAAGGCAATCTCATCAGCTCCATCATACAGTTTAGAGATTCCTGTTTCAACTATTGATGATTCTAAAACATATGTCTTAGCAAGTGAGAGGTGGCTGGAAGCAACAATCAAGCATATGCCTCTCGTTATTAATCATTCTTCCGCGATGGTTAGTTGAAAGAAGATTCATTTTCTTCAAGTCTTTAACTGTGGCCATGTTTTTTATTAAAAATAAAGTAAATAATGATATAAATACCTCTTAAGAAAATGAGCTCCTAGAGATTTATTTCTAATTAGTAGAATGCATAATGTTAAATTAAACTAACCAGTATAAAAAATAAATTACTTCCTACTTTTTTGCAATTTTCTGTGGATGGATGATATATTTTTGGTTCGTTATATTGCAAAATGAGACATTGCAAATTCAAAATAAAAAATAAATATAAAATGCATTAAATATCTATAAGTAAATTTAGTAATGACTATTAAGAAAAAAAAAAGTAGTTGGACATGTCGAACCTTGATTTATTTGAGAACTACCTTGCTACCTTTTTCTGATAGTTTCTATGAGGATTTTGTATTTCTCCTTTTTTTCTTTATTTTCCATTTATTCAATATGAGGTTAATGTACTCTTGTTAGCTTCTTGATTCACTGAATGCATTAGTGTTTGGTGTTGAGCTGCATATCATGATGTATGCAACTCATTATATGAATCACAAACTCCTTAAGTTGTGCAAGTGGATCTCATTTTTCCTTTTCTTTGATAGGTAAGAGCTGCATCAGTGACCTGTTTTGCTGGAATGACTTCTCCTGTTTTCATTTCCCTTCCAGAGGACAAACAGGAATACATAATTGTATCTTCAGTAAGTCTGTTGTAAACTTGTAGCTACCTGTTCTTCCTGCTCTCTAGAACTCCTGGATTATTTGACATGTCTACCAAAATTTGTTCCATTTGCTTAAATCTTACTCCCTCCATCCATGAAAAAATGCCTACCGTTCCATTTTCTCCTGTCCACAAAAAAGTATGCCTAATCTATTTTAGGACACTACCCAATCTCCTTCATTATCAACCTCAATTCATTCATATATTTACCTAAGTACCACTATTAGGCATGTTTTTCGTGGATGGAGTACTTTTTATCTTTTGCTATATTTTTAAATTCTAATGCTGAGACAGAATTGTACTTGTGACTAACCATTAAACTACATAAACATGTTTGTCTGATGGCAGTAAATCCACAAAATTTCAGCCATCAACTGACTTATGTACCTTAATAGCAAGTTAGGACAGTGCTGATTAAACTCATTTACATTCTTGCATTTATTCTTTGCAGATTAATGCTGCACTAAATGACGAGGTTCCTTCAGTTCGGTCAGCTGCTTGCCGAGCCATTGGTGTTATTGGATGTTTCCCACAAATATACCATAGGTAAACAAAAGCTGGTAAGTCTCATAGTTTCCTGTGCTGGTAACCTGAGATATACTCAAGTTCATTCTTTTGCAGAGCGGAAGTCCTGGAAAAGTTCATCTTAGCTGCTGAGCGCAACACTCGTCATTCACTGGTCTCTGTAAGTTCTAATGCCTCTGATCCTAGTTCCTTTTCTTGCCTATCTTTTGACTTATCCTCTCTCTCTCACACACACAAACACACACGGAAACACATACGCAACACGTACACACATAATTAGTCCAACTCCAGAGTCATGATCACTTTTCACGTACTCCCTCCATCCCATTCAAGTTGACCCACTTTCCTTTTTGGTTTGCCCCAACCAAGATACCCATTACTAAAATTGGAAACACCTTTATCTCTACTTTATTCACTCTCTCTTACTATACTCTCTCCACTGAACACAAAATAAAACTGCATAAAATCCAGTGTCGCCCAAGGAAGGGATCATCTTCCTTGGGACGGAGGAAGTAGTAAACAAATATACTATTTGTTCTGAGGGTTAAGTTCTAAGTGCAGAGAACATGGAAGAGATGCTTAGACTCTTTAACAAAACATGATATACTAAAATTTCTATTTACCATCATTAATATACATGATATACTTCAAACTTTGACATTTCACCAAATGGCTTGTAGCTAATTCTTTTTTATCACCTTTTTTTCTGGTGAACGGGGTTCAATCAACAACCTAAAAAAAGAAGAAGAAAAGAACCATGAGATTTTGTTCCCTTTTATAGTTTTTGCTAGATAGTTTTTGCACATGCAGGATGTCCCATCTCCATTGGCGAATGCCCAATGCTTGCTCTTGACGCAGTTCCCAGATGGGCTTTTGTTACCTTCTTTACGATGGAATGACCCTCTGTATGTGCCGCTCATGGTCCACAGCCAAGCCCTTCTCACGCAGTAACAGTTTCATTGTACATTGTGGCTTTTCTACGACACCAAACAATTCATCAATTAACTCAGCCCCCATTTCTTCGTTCCCCATAGCCACAAACAATTAGAAGAGAAATTCTCTTATGTCCAAGCATTAGTTGCGGACTTCTCCTCAAAGATAAATCCTAGACGAGTCCTTCTCGTCATGAGTCCTACTAAGTACTAATCTGATCATATCTATTGAAGTTGGAAAAAGAAATTCATAGCATTTAACTAAATATAATT
Organism: Salvia hispanica; assembly: GCF_023119035.1. Lineage (NCBI taxonomy): Eukaryota > Viridiplantae > Streptophyta > Magnoliopsida > Lamiales > Lamiaceae > Salvia > Salvia hispanica. The sequence goes on along the minus strand of NC_062966.1, from coordinate 3,687,389 downwards.
TGATTAAAATGATAATGACTACTCCCTCTGTACGTCATTTATAGGCCCATTTTGACTCGCCACGGGTTTTAAGAAAATGGGGAAAAGAGAGTGGAATTAATGTAGGCCCCACTTTTGTATGTTGGTTTTATAATAGAATGTGAATGTACTGATTTAGTTGGATGTAGGGTCCATTTACTCAAAATGCAAAAAAGTAAATAGGACTCAAAATCGCGGATGTACGAAAATGGTGAAGTGGGGCATTTTTTCGCAGACACAGGGAATAATAAACTAGATTAGTAAAAAGCAAAAGTGTTGGGCATGGCCACACTTGCACCTTTGACCTTTCCCCTTCTGGCATAACTTTATGTGTAACATGTAGTCATGTACAATCTCCAACACTTCTGTTGACATGCTTCTTATATCTTGCATATGTTTTCTCGGTTAGTTTAGTTGATTTCATACACCAAATGAAAGAAATGAGTAGGTTGCTTACAACATACACTTTTTCAGTATAACCTTTACCAGGCTCATTTTTCCTTGAACAATTGTAGGAAATTTGGCTTTTCAATAGTGGCTTTGTACGTTTCCGGAGTGACCCTGACTGAATTAAGCACTAATTAAGCACTTACATAGTTTCTCCAAGCATCAATTCATGAATTCTGTAGTTTCATTTAGCACATCATTATTGTAAGAACAATGTAGAACATCAAGTGTGATAGCTTTTGGTCCTAGACAATATGTTTTTTATTGGGTAAATATATGAGACCAATTTTGGACTTTAGTCATTTTTAAACCCCACTTTCTCTTGACTTTTGAAATTGATGTCTTAGTTCTATTATATTGTTGAACTATCTTGGTTGTCATCTCTTTGCATGAATTAAAAATTGAATTCTGAATGGGGGAGTTTCCTTGTCTCGTTTGAGATTTCTTTCTTTATGTTTTCTAATCAAATGAATGTATTAATTGTAATTTCCAGGTTCGTATTACGGCTTCATGGGCGCTAGCGAACATATGCGATTCTCTTAGTCATTGCTTGGATGCACTTTATGCTGGAAGAGGTTCAATTGGTGGGCATTGTTGGAGTTCTACCTTTGATTCACTGAAACTTTTGATTTTTTTCCAATCTAATGTCATACCTTGACAGGATCTACAAAATATTCTGAATCCACATCACTGCTTGTAGATAGTATGTTGCGACTGGCCAGGGACAATGACAAGGTACAGAGCCAAGTGCAACATTTTTCTAAGAGGCTGAAATCTTAATCACTTTAATGATTGAATGAAGCCTCAACTAACTTAGGGAAATTAAAATTCTCTTTTTCTTATCTGATTAACAAACCTTAGGATGCATCTAATGGAGCTGATTCTATCTGGTTACTTGTGTGCTCTTGCTATAGCATGTCCCAACTAGTGCTCTCTTCTTTTGCATGTCCCAACCTGTGTGAGTTTATGATGGCCTTTACATGCCCTTTCTTTCTCATGTCCCATCTATTGTGAATTCATGATCTCCTTAACCGAAAGCTGTATATTCTTCGTCAACATAAATATCATCGTTCTTATTCTCTGGAGCAGTCAAACCTACATAATACATGTGCATAGACCACAGGTGTATGGTGTTATAATATGCTCATTAGTGGCAGTTGTAATGTGGTTTTAATATCTCAAAGCATAAATTTTCCCAGCACCTGTTCCCGGTGCATCTCTTGCCCTATTTTATAATCATGTTTTAATTTATATGTGGTACAGGTAAAAGCAAATGCTGTTAGGGGTCTAGGAAATCTTGCAAGATCTATCCAATTTACAAAGAATGTACCTGTTGATGGAGATCCATTGGATTCCATGCATTCTAAAATTGAATACCATGGCACACAAGGATTCAAGGATCATATAAAAGAAAGGTCACAATCAGGTCAAAGTTCCTCAGGGAGTTTTGATTGGCTTGATCAGATGGTGCAGGCTTTTCTTTCTTGCGTCACAACTGGAAACGTTAAGGTTAAGTGAAATCTGTGATTAGTATTGTGTTCTTTTTATTTTGTATCATTGTTCTTGAAACTGAGCATTGCTAACAGGTTCAGTGGAACGTATGTCATGCATTGAGCAATTTATTTCTGAACAAGTCTTTAAAGCTGCAAGACATGGATTGGTGAGTGATCTGTTATTGTAGTTGTTTTATTGGAGATGATGGAAAGACTCGAGTTACATGCTGTGCATGAAATTGGAAGTTTAATCAACGAGGAAGAACTCAAATTCTTTCAGTTTATCGAGTATGCATCATATTACTGTAATTCAACTTCAGTGATTAGGGGGGTTGAAATGAGTTGCTGAAGAAATCATTAAAGTTAGGGCCTCTACTAAAGTTTGTTTGAATTCTATATTTGTTAAATGCTAGATCATGATTCTCAAAGTTGTAGACATGTAGTGTGACTTCATTGCTGCTTTGGATATACTTAGAATTGAATGCTGACAGGAATGCCATTTGTTTGCCACCTTGCTTAGTGTAGAAAGTTTATCACCACCTGCTAATATGTGTATCCTTTCAATCTTATTTGTTATATTCTTTATGCTATTCTTTTCTAGTCCACAAACTTCCTTTCTTGATATGTACACTTTTGCAAGTTATGCAGTCGTCTTGATCTGATTTCTATCATTGTCTTGTGCAACTTATTGTTGTAAAACTATTCTCTAGTGTGGCTATTGAATGAGCTTTTCTTTAATCTTATACTTTTTCTCCATTTGTCATAAATCATAATCATACTAATATTGCAGATAATCCAGATATGTCCTGACTCTAATGTCTGTTGGGTTTAATGGCACATATCTGATGTCATGATCTTGTCTTGTTTTGAAAATTGCATACTACTCCCTCCGTCCCACAATAAGAGTCCTGTTTTGCCATTTCGGTCCGTCCCACAATAAGAGTCTTATTTCACTTTTACCATGAATGGTAAGTAGGCCCTACATTCCACCAACTTATTCCTCTCACATTTTGTTATAAAACTAATATATAAGTGGGTCTCATATTCCACTAACTTATTCAACTCACTTTTCTTTACATTTCTAGTAACCCGTGCCATAACTAAATTGGACTCCTATTCTGGGACGGAGGGAGTAATAAAAACTCCTTGTCTTACTTCCCAAATATAGCAAGTGTCAACATGTCTTTGCAGACTGTTTTGCTTTGATAACTAATTTGTGGTGAACCTTGTTGCTTGCAATAACTTTAGAAGCATCTGGGGCAGACTTCGTAGGCATCTAATTGAGTTATTAATTTGGATGGCTCATCCATTCTAATTTGCGATTGCATATTCTAAGACTTCAATTGCATATTTTGCAGGTCCTCATCTGTATTCAGTATCCTTTTGTTGCTACTTCGGGATTCCTCAAATTTTAAGATAAGGATACAAGCTGTCTCTGCCTTGGCTGTACCAGAAACTATAAATGGTGGAGTATTAGTAGTTATATACTATTAACTAGAATGAATCTACGTTAATAATATTTCCCTCTTTCCAACTCCTTTACCCTTTCTTTTATTGTAGTATTTGTTTTCATGAAGCATTTTTTCCTGTAATACTAATTAGCGAAAATTGTATTAAAGAAAATTGTTTGTATTCTGGATCTACCATAAAACAAAGGGAATGAGCTGGTAGTTTTTATTTACACTGTTTTTTGGGTTAAATCTTAGACCAGCTCAGCATGGCCTGTTAAACCATACCTCAAATGATTTGAAGCTTAATTGCTTTTTTGCTTAATTTTTTTTTTTCTTCTAGCAACTTATAGAACAGTCTTGAGTGATGTTTAGTATCATGAGATTCAGTCTCTCTTTTCAGTGGATCTTCGATCCTTATCTTGATCTGGTTGTATTTTCATTTGTAAGTTTTTTCTTATGTTATATTGATTTGCAGATTATGGAAAATCATATTATGATGTTGTAAAAAGTGTGCAGCATGTTCTTGAGAATTTTAAATCAGATCAGATATCAGAACCTTCTAACTTCAAATACCGGATTGCCCTGGAAAAGCAGGTCAGCGTGAAAAATTCTTATCAACTTTGTTTTTTTCTCTGAGTTATTAATATGAATGTACTTAAATTTGCTGAAGGATAATATCTGTTGTTAACATTTTGATTGTCCACAGGCCATAGTTGGCCATCAGTAACTTGTATGCTTTTCAAAATACATGGATATATTTGTGCTTACAATTTTTATATTGGTGTTTATTTGTTTGTTGCAGTTAACTTCAACTATGCTGCATCTACTGGGTCTTACTTCAAAATGTGATCAACAGGCTATACAAGATTTAGTTGTCAAAGTAAGACGAGTGACGTTTGCTGCTGTACAAATGTGGTCATGTTTCATAGAGTTGCCTGCTTAAGTGCACATTCTTTTTATTTGAAAGGTGTATTTCGTTTGTTTTGAACCAAGTATAACTGTTTCATTATCTGTTTCATATAGAAAACATCATTCCTTGAGATTTGGATTGAAGACCTGTGCTCGTCTGTCGGGGATACAAGTAATTCCGTTGATGAGGCAAAGCACGCGTCTGTGGACCAGAAAAAGGATGTTATACGCAGAACAATTCAGTCACTGATTAAGGTATATGAGAGCAGTAATCACCATCTCATTGCTCATAGATTTGAAAAATTGGCCACAAGGTTGGTCTAAGTGAGAGTTGTGTATAGGTAGCAATGATAACCATGAGAACAAAAATCATACGGAGGACAGATGTGACGAAATCAGTTAAAACTAATTTGCGTATTCAAATGTTGTATTCGTATTGGTTTACAAAAGATCTATCGTTTGTCCTTGAGGGTTCAAGATTAGCCCTCTTACGCCTACTAATTGATGGACCCGAGATGCATTTTTCCTAGCTCATGTTAGTGAAGTAATAAATATCAAGAAGTTCCAAGGGCAAGAAGAGTTAAAGACAAGGCCAAAAACCCTAAACCTAAAGGAAAGGTAAGGAAGCAACTCAAAAGGAAACTAATGAGTGCCATTGTTATAGAAAACGTGGTATTTGAATAAAAAATGTTTTGCTTGGAAGAAGAGAAACGTTGAGAATCAAGATGGCCATGATTAGGCAGAAGAGGTAGACACTCCTTTAATTCTAAATGTTGTTGAAAATGACAGGCAAATTTATGGATTATGTATTCAGATTGTAACTTCCAAACGTGTCCACGGGAGGAGTGGTTTGAAAATCTCGATTAGCCATGGAATTATCTTGGTGAATGGAAAAATATAACAAAGTGAGATGATTATTGGTGGACGAAGAGAGTATATTTTTTTTATTAACCGGTATATTTCGATTCAATTAACAACTTCCTAGATTATAGTTTAATAAAGAGGAAGACGAACCTCTATAAAGAGGAAGATGATTAGCGAAGTGTCTAATGACATCTGCAACAGATTCTCTAGAATGTTCTGAGGGAATGAATTTGCAGTGGAACGCGTTGGAGCCCACCTGACGGGACGGACATCACATGCTGGCTCGGAGAGGAACAAGCTATCACACCACGCGCGCCCCTTTTGTAGTCAATGGGTGTTCGACGTGATGCCTATTGGTTGGGCGTGGAGAAATTTCACAATATGGATCTCAATTCGCTAACCTTTTGAAATTTGATATTAAATTCACTGACATTTCAGAATATGAGATCGAGACGTGCGAATTATTCAGAATAAGGATTTTTATTATCTTTCTCTTCTTTTTCTTATTATTTCTCTACCATCCTCTCCTTCTCCCTCTCAAGAAGTATGAATTCAGTTGAGGTTTTTTATAATTCACGATCTGAGCCACTGATCTTTTCCTATTTCTCACGAATAGCCTTATTTTATGCAACAAGTGTAAGAGATGAAAGTCACAATTTTTTGAACAACAAAAGTAAACATTCAAGACATAATTCTGAAATGAAAAGCACAACGACTAGACAAAGAGATATGTAAGAAGAATAGGATGGTCCATTCATATATTTCGTGAGAAAAATAATAAGAAAAAGAATAGAAAAAAGAGAAAATTCCAATAAAACAAAAAATTTGCCATATTGTGAAAGGTAAACGAATTTAAACTCATATTTTGAAATTTCTCGTTGGGCGTGGGAGTAGGCTTCATTTTTCCTGATTTAAAACTTTTAATTATAAAAACTGATTTTTAAGAATATGAAATCAAATTTTATTTATAAAAATATCTTAGGATACGTGAAAAAGTGATGAATAGAGCATGCAACGTGGAAACATACTGAAACCTGATATGTGAGGTTCATATCATTCTCTCTCTCTAACCATTAAACAACAACTCATTCCCGAGTTGAGTTGAGCAGAGAAATTGGTGACTCATGTCAGTATCTTCGCAGACTCTGCGCTACTGCTTCAGCCCTCTCTCATCCTCATCCTCATCTTCTTCCAATCACCAATGGCGCCGTGCTGCCTCCATTCGCTGCTCTCCCTCTCCCTCGCTGCAGGAGCCTCTAATCCCCTCTCGAATTCAGCTGCATAAGCCTCTTCCGCCCTCGCCAAATGAAGATAACCCTAGCAATTCCTCCGGAATTCAGGTGCCGAGGCAGAGATACATCTCAGTTTCCAAATCCGAATTGCTAGACGCCATTGTCTCCTCTATGTTCCCCTCGCCGGAGGAAGCCACTCAATTTCTCTCTCTCTCCCAGTCAGTAATTCCTCTTCGATCTATTCCTAATCACTTTTAGTTTTCGGTGAATTTTACGCCTAAGTTAGTTGAATTGTTGAATTCAATTTTAGATGCTTGGATTCGATTCTTCACGCCGAACACAAAACCATTTTAGAGGAAATGAGATGTTACTATGATGACCTCACTCTTTCCGCCAAGACTAATGCTGATGATTTTCCACCTGTGACGAATGGAGATAGTGAACATGAAGGAGATGAGACTGACTCCAAACCCAACCTATCATTGCCCTTTGGTTTTACACTCGACTTCAATTCACTCTTCGATTTTTCATCCAGTAATGATGAGAGCAATTATATCAAGGCTTCCAGGTCTCTTCTATGTTTCTTTATTTACTAATGAATTTATTAGTGAAAATAACTTACTTCACTGCAATGTGTATTATTAGTGAAAATAACTTACTTCACTGCTTTCACATAACCTTTTTTCATTTTTGTATATGTCCTGAATTTCACCTATTCTTTAATTTTTGTTTAGAACTGCCATCCCAGGTCATTTTCAACGCTCTTTGATGAGACTGCTAAAAAATGCTGAGTTTGAAGAGTTGTCTCCCAGGGATTTGATGTTGACTTCTGCTCTAAATACTGATTATCTCCTCACATTGCCTATTTATGTTGACTGGAAAAGAGCATCACTGTCCAGTGTTATTGTATTCAGGTAAAAAAAAATGTGTACAATGATTGCCACCTACTGGATGTCCGAATTGCTTCATCTGTTCATATATTTTTTGATGCTCTCCGTATCATATCTGCATTATGTTCTTTGCTCCTTTGATCAACATGAATATGTATTTGCGTAGACAAGGAAAATGTCTCTGTTTCCAATATGAATCTTGCCATCCAGTTAGTTACTGTAAGAGAAAGAAGGGTGCCTTGATTAAGATATAATACAACAGTTGAATATTCTATCATGCAAGTTAACTAGCAGCAGTTGATCTTGGACTGAACCATGATTGTGTTGCATTTTTAGAGTTCTTGTTGGTTCTGTGTAATAGATAAATTTCTCTTCTAATTATTGTCAATTTAGATGTGTCTTTATCGATAAAGAAGAAAGCATATCCTGTCTTTTGTACTCTTTTGTGCAGCGAAAGTAGTTTTGAAAAATTATTGCAATTCTTACTTTTTTATTTACTGCTTTCAGTTCTTTGTTAATAGTTTATGTGGCTCTTGAACCGCTATATGGAGAAAACTCATTTCATATTTTAAATTAAACTCATTTCATATTTTAAATTTTTGCTCTTTCCATTTATTATAGAAGACTCATCTATGGTAGACCTTTCCTACTGGAATATTGGCAGGTCATTCACTCTTCCCACGTGATCATTTTTTATATACAGGCGGGGATACACAACTGAGAGGCAGAAGGGCCTGCTAATTGCTGAAAAACTGGATTACTTGCAATCAAAGTTGTTGCAGAACATCATTTTTCTTATCGCTAAACCAATGGGGAGATTAGGTGTCTGGTTGGATGAGGTAATTGGCATAACATAAGTTTTTCTATACTTTTTTATTCTTATAATTCTCTGTGTTTAGGTCACTGTGATCAGAATAGTTTTGTCTTTTGCACATAAGGTGTTGGACACACTATATCTGTAAATCATTAAATATAAATGATTAATGATGTCGGTGAGACGAGAACTTTCATGCACATTGTTTGACTAGTCTTGACCCAGAAACCTATTTTTATTTACTATGGGATCTGTTAAGCAATTTTCTTCTTGAGCAGAAATCCTTCCGAAGCCTCTTCATCACAAGAAATCCCATGTGCAGAACATTTAGTTATGGAAATATTCCTTTCTCCAGAGAAGGACATAATGCTTTAGTTTGTTACCAATGTTTGTTTCTGGAATTGATTTTGTACAAACTTCTTCGATTTCCTAGTTATATGTTTATGCAAATTGTTACAATGTTTTTGGAACAGATTTTCAAGAGCATTATACAGATACAAGATACAGCAGTTTTAGCCAAAAGATTTAAGCGTTGGCTTGACGACATGCCTCTTTCCCTGAAGTCCTATTCCTATGATGGAAAAATATTTGATGAGCTTGAAGGAATAGACATCTTTTCCAGTGAGTTCCCAATCTGGGTGGCTGCACAGAAAGCAGTAACTCTTTATGAAGGAATTCTCTCAGAATCTGGTCCACGTGAGAGGCTCTTGAGGAAGTTTCTAGCATGGGTTGGCCTAGTACCATCAATTCCAGAGGAAGCATTTGACCTTCACTTGGACAATAGTAGTTCTGGATCCAATTTAAGGTTTGACTAAATTCTTATACAATTCAAAGCCTGCATCTTTATGACCTATGGATGATGAATTAATTCAGGAGACAAGTTTTCATTTTAATGCACTGCCACGTCCTCTTGCTGAATTGCTTCTCTCCTATTATCTTTTCTCTAATTTTTATGTTTTGTAAAATGCCAGTCAAGTTTAAGGAACAACTGAATAACTTTTAAGCTTTTTATTCAGAGACGGGTTATGAGTGATATTAAAATTAATTTCTAATCTGGTTATCCAAGCTTGTCAAATTTCTTATGTGTGTGACTAAAGGAGTTAGCCACCTTTGCTCGAAATATTTTGCGGCTGATACATCTATTATAATGCATTTTGTCTCATATTGTCTTCACTTCTGTTCCACAGTGAGGATGTTTCACTTTTCTGTAATTCTTCAGGTCCTCTTTGGAAAGATTTTCTTGTAGTTCTGCCTCAAGATCCTTTTGAAGCATCATATCTAAGCCGAACTTTAAGATGTTAGACAATGCATAGAAGTATTTGTGTTCTTTTACAATGCATATTTGGTGTTGGGTTTGATTTGGTCTACTCTCTTTCTCAAACACACCCACAAACATATGCCCATACAGATGCATGTTACTGCTGTTTTAAGGATTTAAATTCGGTGGATCTTGAGGAATCAATACATGTAGACATCAGCACCTTTAAGTTGAGTGCTGGAACTAAATAGCATGATATGAACCCAAATAATTGTGATATATCTGATTCTGAGATGAAGAGTTCTAGTACTTATAAGTTACTTTTATTTGCACAGTCCAAGTTTCCTACCAAGGATATCACTCAGTGACATATGGAAACCTGCATCCCCTAGATATTGTGGAAATGATATCAGGAAGATGTTAAGAACAGCCGTTTCAGTTCTATTCTCACGATCGATTCTCCAGGTACATTAAATGCACATAATATTTTCTAATACTTATTTTTGAGTTTTTTTCATCCTTTCTATGTGTTCATGCCTATAATCATCATACTATCTGTTGAAATTAGTTCAACATGCTGATGTCATTTCCATTTGAATTTACAGTTCTGTAAGTTGCAATTGGTTTAGGAATGTTAGAAGTGTGCACAATTTTTGTGCTTGGAGTTGCTTAATATATTGGATGTGATGCATAGGCGCATAGCACTCTGAGCAAACATGGAATGGTTACATAGCGGTAAAATGGCACAATGAACTTGGTTAGTAGCTACAATGTGTTTGTCCTTGTTTGCCAAAATGGTAGACATAAGTTGCTAAAATGTTGATTATACTCACTTATTAGCCTTTTAACATTCAATTCCCAACATATACATTAAAGTTGCTAAAGATATTTTTGTCATGACTATTGAGAACTATCTTATGGGCCAAGGGAATTATATATTGCAAAGACAATAGCAATAATTATATATATGAGCTTTCACTGTCACGTTTACAATAAGAGAATTTTGTTGGAACTAGGAAGTGACTAATTCTACTTTCTCAATCAGAATCAATTTTGAAGCTCTTGTCATGGGAACTGCAGAAACCAGGAGATGAATCTATCAGCTAACACAGATTTATTATCCTCATCCTGTTAGTTCCCAATTAATCTATTTGCTAACAAGTTATTTTGATAACAGGATGTTTCACAGTCTGCATGCCATTTTTCTTTGTATCACCATTTCAAATTATCAGTTCTAAGTTAAATAAATATGACTCTTTCTAGGAGCCAGCATTCCAAGAATTAATCTTGCTATATACCGAGAACAATGAAGACAGTGAAACTCCAGGTCAAGCTGAGGTGCCTTCATTGCAAATGAAAATCTTTGAGAGAATTCCTATTCCAGATTTACCGGTAAATGCTTCAGCACTGAAGGCACTCCTCTGATATGCTAATTATTAGTGCCACTAAAATGATATCAATCCTTTTTTCAGGTTGTTTTCCCTCACAAGCAGCTGTCTTTCCGCATCCTTGATGCGGTATCTTCAATAACTCTACTCTGATTTGTACATATCCCAAAATTGTTTTTCTGCCCTTCAATAACTCTATTCTGATTTGTTCCATATCCCAAAACTGTTAAAAAACATGTGCTGATCTGGTGGAATGATCTTACTTACAAACTTGACCACCCACCTTCTGCAGGTACGGTTGGATGCTGCAACAATATTGGGTCTGCTGGCATACTTCTTCAGTTATAAATTTGTTAACATTTTATCTTCTCCGTATGTAGATGCTCTTGTGATTTACATTTCCAATGAGTATTGTTTGTAGATTTCATTCATGTGTGTTGTTTGCAGATCTGCAATATTTTTGGATGCAGTTGCAGCCACTGCATTCGGGATATATACGTTTCGTGTACTTTTGGGATACAAACAAACACGGGATAGATATCAAGTGAGCGGAGCGAGCAAATTCTATTTCTTTATTATTTTTCCATCCAGTGTAAGTTTAGTCATCTAATGATTTATTCAGCTTCTGGTGAATAGGACGCTGTACGAGAAAACAGTAGCTAGCGGCTTTGGATCTATTCATTTTCTTCTTGACGCTTCTGAGCAGCAGCAAGTGAGAAACCTCAAGACGTGAAAAATTTGTTGGTTTTGGTGCTGGTTTTTGGCTCATTAGTTATGGTTATGTTATGCAGTACAAAGAAGCCATCTTGGTGTACGCCACCCTACTTATGGCAGAGAGCGACAAGGTAAGAAGCTTGTATTATTTGAAAGCAGGTGAATGAATGGTAGGAAGTGAGCAAGAATTTGGTTGGATGCAGGTGAAAAGCACCAAAGGCATTGCCCATAAATGCGAGGCGTTCATGTATGATGTTTTCCAAGAGAAGGTAAATATAATATTTTATCAAGACTGATAAAATACAACCTGCATATTTCCTACAGACTCCAAACTATTATCTAGATGGTTAGATTTTAAAATTTGATGTCAACAGATGTTAAATAACGTTAATCAGTTGACAATGTTGACGTTGTGTAGACATTTTCTATAGATGTTTTTTGTCAACTGTTGACAATAAATCATGAAATCTAACAGTCCAGATTATAGTTTGGAGTTTATATAATATATAGAGTTTGCATTTGATTACATCCCTGTCAAGACATGTATGTATCAGTGTGTTGTAATTGTGTGATAATTGTATTGGGATGTAGGTGGAAATGAGAGTTGAGAAGGCTATAGACACACTGTTGAGGTTGGGTTTGGTAGTGAAAAATGGGGTCGACGAAGTAAACCCTATTCCATGCGCCACAGCTTCTATCATTCTCAGAAATAGGTGGAATACTCTTATCAACTAACTGCCTACAAACATGTATTTCCACCACCACAATATTGTAAGCATTCATTTATTACGGAAATAGAACTCTTTTACACGTAACGTCGTCGTAACCGATTTGTTCAGTTAATTAATAAAGACTGTGTAGAAAAAATACCAAATAATTATCACCAATGATCAATTTAATTAAGGGAAACCAATGTGAAATAATGAAATAATTTCGAATGTGACAACTAAAACGTCCAATACCCTTATATTCTTTGAAGTCTCGTTTACCTATATTCTTTGGTATTTCTCAAGAAAAATCACACTTAAATTTTATAAGAAAGAGATTCACTACATCTTCATTCCATTCATATTTTATTATAAAAATTCATTCCATTCATATTTTATTATAAAAATTGGACTATTTGCTAACTCCACTTATAAGAGCATTAGCAATGTAGCATTGTGGGTCCATTTAGATTGCACACACAAAATAAGTGGTGGGGTGACTGCCATGCGCACGTTTAGGGCACGCGGCCGGTTTCGCCAATGGGATTGGTGTGTGCTCTGCACTCGTTAGACATGCTCGTGAGTAAGAATATGTATTTTTATTCAAAAAAATTTAGTTTTTTAATTTGATTGATAAATGTACATATTTAACTTTTTAATTTAATCAACAGTCAACACAAAATAATTGAGCTTTATACACATTTTATGAGTTGTATTTATTCAGATTATCTCGTTCCCGATGCTTTTACATTACATACATCATACTATGGGTAAGGGAGTATGTGGGTAGTTCGAAGTTAAAGTTGCTTGCGGCTCAAGAAAAAGTCGAGTATTATAGACATGCTTCGATTGAACTTTCATGTGATTTCTAAGCTATTTTTATTCAAATGATCTCGTTCTTTGATGCTGTTACATTACATACATCATATTAAAGGAGTGCGTGGGTAGTTCGTATTCAAATTTTGCTTGCGGGTCGAGAAAAACACGATTATAAGATTTATGCCTCAATTAAGTTTTCTAAGCAATTTCTAAGTTATATTTACCCAAATGATCTCGTTCTTCGATGCTATTATATTACATACTTCATATTAAGGGAGTATGCGAGTAGTTCGAAGTCAAAGTTTACTTGCGGCTCAAGAAAAACTCGAGTATAGTAGTTAGCTTCAATTGAGCTTTCTACACGATTGTTGAGCTATATTTATCCAAATGATCTCGTTCTCGATGCTATTACATTACATACATCATACTAAGGGAGTATGTGGGTAATTCGAAATCAAATTTTGCCAAGAAAAACACAAGTATAACAGTTGTGCTTCAATTGAGCTTTCTACGTAATTTTTGAGCTATATTTACCTAAATGATCTCGTTCTTCGACGCTATTGCATTACATACATAATATAAGAGAGTATGCGGGTAGTTCGAAGTCAAAGTTTGCTTGTGGTTTAAGAAAAACTAGAGTATACGAGTTATGCTTCAATTGAGCTTTCTACGCAATTTCTGAGCTATATTTACCCAATGATCTCGTTCTTAGATGGTAAAGAGAAAAAAGAAGAAAAACATGGTCTCGTTCTTAGATGCTACTCCATCTGTCCCAGCTAAGATGACACATTCTTTTTTCGCACTTGTTTTGAAAAAATGATGATAAATACTCCATCTTTAGAATAGAGAAAAAATAAAGTAAGTTAGAGAATATTGTAGAAGACACCATCTTTTATATTATTATCTTTTTTACATTATTTTCTCTCCATTTTAACTATTTATTATCATTTTTTTAAAATACGTAAAAAAAAGTAATGTATCATCTTAGCTGGGACGGAGGGAATATTACATCACATAATATGCCCACTATCTGGTCATAGACATCCATCGCAGATGGTTTACATTTGTCCAAGTACTTTTTGTGCCCAACTAACCCCAAACAAGCTCCTTTGTGGTTCAAGGATGTGCTTGTTGAAATCATGTATTGTATGTGTATCTTATTGCACAAGATGGTGATTAGGGACGGATCTAATGTGCAAGGAGGAGGGGCAAATGCCCTCCCTCAAATTTCATATCTATGTATAAATTCTATTGTAGAAAAAAAATTAATATTAGTTTCTTCTTTAAATGCCCCTCCTCAAGTACTTCAAATATTCCTACATGTATTTTTGCCCCTTCTATGATCATTTTCAAAATCCGTCCCTGATGGTAATAGATGGTGAATAACAGAACATCCCCTATTGGATAGACTGACGACATGGTCGATGCCTCAAGCTTCTCGACCGTAAGAAGCCCCTATATCAAAGAGCATATCAAATACACTCTAATTGTTTGATAAGTAAGTAATACCAAGATAGAGAATTATATATGGACATTTCTAATTGTTTGATATCATAATTAAGCTTAACTCAAAGCCCAATATAAGACCATAGCTAAAGGTGTCAAGTGGGCCGGGCTGGCCCAGTCCGGCCCGGGCCCGGCGAGGCCCAGCGACTTTTCAGCCCAGCCCGGCCCAGGCCCATGTTTGTGGCGGGCCGGGCCGGGCCTGGGTTTTGTTTATAAATAATGGGCCCAGCCCGAGCCCGGGCCCAGTTGGTAAGTGGGCCGGGCTGGGCCGGTCCTGGGCTGGGCCAAGTTCAAAATTTTTATTGTGCTAGATAAATATTAATTTTTCTATATTGGAATAGTATATAGTGTATAATGATTTATAAATATATATTTCCACAAAATAAGGAATCAAGATTTTGCTACAATTTAATATATTCCCAAAAAATTTGTGTATTAATGTTATAGATTACACACGTAAATGTTACATTATCCCACAAAATTAGAATCATGACACACTATAATTATGGAACTATTTTTAATTGAGATATATGAAGTAAAAACTAATACTATCTATAATTATGCAAATCAATTAACCATTGAATTATGCAAATCAAATGTATTTATGGAAATCAAACTTGTTATAAGTTTTAGTTCAGGTTGAGTAATTAATTAATTGATTATTTTTTGCATAATATCATTAATAAAAAATTTATGAAAACATAAAAATATAAAATAATCATGCATCTAACAATATATTAATAGAAATGAATATGCATGAAATCATATCCAATCTTCATTGTTTATACTCATATAGTCATATGCATATATACTAATACTACTACCGTAAGGCATACACATTAATGCATATTACAATTTGCATATAAATAGTAAAATAGATAAGTAGTCATCACTATTCACTATAATTAGGGAGCTATATATGATAGAGATAAATTATTAACAACTAATCTCTATAATTATGCATATCAAAATAATTATACCACAATCAATTTTAGGATCCTCTATTTTTTTTAAAAAATAGTCAATACTACTCTATAAATATGAAAATCAAATTTATTAGTATAAGTTTTGATTTAAGTTGAGTAATAATTTGTTAATTGAATATTTTTGCATAATGTTATTAATAAATAGTAGATATGGACATGTTATTAGTATATTATTATGTTATCCACAATTAAAACAATTGAAAGAACAAACAAATATAGGAGTAGTAGTATAAAACCAAGCAAATAATTAGATTCTGCCGGGCCTGGGCCGGGCCGGTCCTGGGCCTGGGCCGGGCTTCGAGTGGGCCTGGGCTCGGGCCGGTCCTGGGTTTGTAAAAAGGCCCAATTGGAGCACAATTCATCTACTCGGCCCAGCCCAAGCCCGCTTCATTTCATTGGCGGGCCGGGCCTGGGCCGGCCCATACCGGGCTTGGGCCGGGCTGGGCTGGGTCGGCCCGGCCCATTTGACATCTCTAACCATAGCCCTATCTAATCTTACCAAAATTATAACATTAACCTTGTTTATGTATCTCACCAATTTGTCAAGTTAAGCCATGTTATTTAATATACAATACAAATTTAGATAATTTCTTTTCTATCAAACAACAACGGAAAAAAAATCATATCTTTGCATATATTGACATTAAGCCCGTATTTCTTATCTTGTTTTACATATCTTCTCATATCCCATCTTTTATATCAAACGAGTCCAAGAATATTACAAACATTGTGGATCGGAGCGTGATTGTGATGCCCACTCCACACTCCAAATCGATTTATTAGAAGAAATTTGGGCGCTTTTTGGTCATCTTGATCCTTTTTTTTTTTTTTGACTCAGTAGCTTTTAATACTACATTCGTCCATAAAAAATAGACAAAATTGTAAATGACGTTAGTTTTATTGCGGAATTGGTAAAGTAAAAGGGGGGAGGGGAAGGTGGTGATAGTAATGTTAGTGGATTGCGGAGTCCATATTTAGAATGAAATATATATGGTTAGTATTATTTAAAACTTTCTATAATTATAATTGGTCTAATAATGGTGCATTAACCAAAATGGTAAAATTAGTCTATTTTTTGTGGACAATAGTATTATTAATTATCTAATTTTTTATATTTAGATACAAAACTATTTTTAATTATTTGAAGCAGATTGCGTAATTTATGAAAAAAATACTTCATCTGTTCCTAAAAATAGAAATCTTTTCCTTTTTCAGAAAATATATTTCTCTTTAATAAGGTGAGATTAGTTTTTCACTAACAAACTTTTCTTTCTCTCTCTTATTTTACCAAGTTTTCATTAAAATTTGTGCCATTTTAAGTGTTTCTATTTTTAAGAGACAAAAGAAATACTCCATCCGTTCCACAGTAATAGAGGCATTTCATTTTGCGCACTTATTTTGAAAAATAATTATAAATAGTTAAAGTGGAGAAAAAAGTAAAGTAAGAGGAGAGAATATTGTAGATAAGACTCTTCTCTACATTATTCTCTCTCCACTTTAACTATTTAATATCATTTTTCTAAAACGAGTGCAGAAAATGAAATGCCTCTATTACTATGGAACGGATGAAGTATTAAATAAGAGATACTTATGAGTAGATGAATAGTGGACAAGGTGGTTTGAATAGAGAATGTAAACTCTGACATTTTTCTTTTTGGATCGAAAATTAAAAATTGAGTAACTATGATAATTAAATTAATAATTTAAGTGTAATAAAGGAATATTTAATTAATTCTAATATTTTAATCAAATACGATAATTTTTACTTAAAATAAAAATAATCCAAATAGTTTAAAATGAGCTGAAAAAGAAAAGAGCGAACATGAGATAGATGGAGTAAACAAAATCTTTGCAGAGAATAAAAGTGTTTAGCATGTAGTAGTAATTAAACTCTTTTGTCTTCATTAAAAATTTTAAAAATAATATTACTGTATATTGAAATATTACATACATAAAATTTATAAAAGCAAGAAACTGATGAACCTATAAAAGAAATGATATATAATCAAAATAAATTTAAATTTATTAGTATTGGGGATTGCTTTGAACCCTGGTTCAATGCGTTTGATAATCTAATTGAATTGGTTACTGTCAATTGTCATCGATGGTTTGAGTTTGGGTTAATTTGATTTCATATTCCAAAGGTATACGGAATACTTTCATTTTTGACGAAAATACGTCATCAATGGTGAGAGTTCTATTATTGTTTATTGGAAGTTGCAAAATGGGTGATTAATGACTTATAATGATCAATACTTTGGATAATAGAAAATGGAAGTTGCAAATTGTGAAAATGAAAGATGTAGAAGATGAACAAGGTGTCAATGGAAGTTGCGGAACATTGTTGACTTAATAATACTCCCATTAATTAATAAATTAATTTACTAATTCAACAACTAAATACATACAAATCTTGGAGGATAATTTTGTCATTTTGTGTTAACAAATATGCTATCTCTGAAACGTATATTTTGTATCAAATAATTAAAACCTTAGGGGAGTGTTATATTGCTAACTCAATACCTAATTGCTAACTACAACTAAATAATAGCCATTAGATATTCAAATTAAGGGCCTAGATCATCAACCAAGAAATATCAATACGATCAACAAAAACGTCAATAAAGCCATAGAATTAATTCCATAAAATATCAATAGGGGTATTAATGTCAATTAACTACATGTTTAGTTATAACTAACTTTTAAAAGAAATCCCAAAACTTTAAATTCATAGAACATATATCAAATTAAAGATAGTTTTATAAGGATTCCAACGATATCATATATGCATATGTTCCGACGTCAAAATTTGAAAAAAAATTCAAAAATTTTTCATTTTTTTCGTAAAGCAGAAATGTCAACATACTATATAAATTATGTCAATATAATACATGTAGAATGTCAATATAAGCAATGTGTTAACATTCTTAAAGCATCGTGTTGACATTCTCAAAGCATTGTGTTGATATTTCCGAAACACTATATTGACATTTTCATCTAAAATCCTAATTTGATCGTTTTTTTTATCTTTTTTTATTTTATTAATAAAAACGAAAATTACACGCGACAAATTATAGACCACACGTTTTCTAAAATCCTATGGCCTTAAATTAGTTGTAGTTAGCAATTAAATGATTAGTTAGCAATTGATCACTCCCCTAAAACCTTATATGCGTATATCTTAACACAATGCCCACGTGTCGTATCTTGACGTGCATATCTTTATATATCTCACATTCCTATTCCTATTCCTATTAGTATTACTCTTACTTTGATTGAAAAGTGCAATATGTCAAGCTGACCTGTAATCCTAACGGGTCAGCCTGTCAATTCATTCGGGATGGATTAATTTTAAGATTATTAAAATATAGTCCTAAGTGATAACCCTATAATTTTATCGATTATTTAGGGTGAGTCGCGGATTGCATTCTCTAGTTGTAAATGTGGACTGAGAGAGTATAAAAAATAATATAGCCAAACGTAGAGGGAATATAGCCCACATTCCTCATTTATATACCGCGATGGTTGCCGCCGTTATCAAGGCCGCCGTCGGCGATGCTGCCCTCACCTTCCTGTGGGTTTTCTGTGCCTCTTCGCTCGGCGCCCTCACCTACGTCGTCTCCTCCGCTCTCGGCGTCGCCCCCGGCCTGCCCTCCCTTTTCATCACCACTTTTCTCATCTTCATCCTCTTGTTCATTTTCGGCTTCCTCGGAGATCTCCTCGGCGGCGCCTCCTTCAATCCCACCGGCACCGCCGCCTTTTATGCCGCCGGCCTCGGCGGCGCCGACTCTCTCATCTCCGCCTCCGTCCGCTTTCCTGCTCAGGTCCGATCCTTCACTAATTAATTACCTAATTAGGTTAATGATGAAATCACAGTTGATGCAATCGCAGTTGACTTGAGAAGAAACACCGATTTCTTCTACCTAATTCCTAGAAACTGATACAACAACTTGTTGTGAGTGGATCTATGAAAAATTGTACTCTCTATTGGAATTAGATTTAAGAAATTCATGTTTAAATGTTAAATTGTGGAGAGAATAAAGTAGAAGGGAAGACGAAGCATGAGAGAGAGGGGATTTTGCCAAAAAAGAAAACTATTCAACTATTTTGGGACGGTCTAAAAATAAATACAACCCAATTACCTTGAAACGGAGGGATTATTAGTTTATCGATGCAATTACTGTATCGACTGAGTGTGAATGTGTGGACAGGCAGCTGGTGCAGTCGGTGGAGCGGTGGCGATTATAGAAGCGATGCCGGTGCAGTACAAGCATATGCTCGGGGGTCCTTCGCTGAAGGTCGACACCAACACTGGAGCAATTGCTGAGGGGGTTTTGACCTTCCTAATGACCTTGGCTGTGCTCTTCATAATCATTAAAGGTCCTAAAAGCATGTTTGTTAAGAATTGGATGCTTGCTATATCCACTGTGTCTCTTGTAGTTGCAGGTACCACTTATACGGGACCTTCCATGAATCCTGCTAATGTGAGTCATTCTCATCCTCACTCTTTACTTGATTTTGATTCCTTCTACTTTCATCATTTATCTTCAGTTGCTCTTCTTTTTGACACCAACCAGTCATAGTTCTAAGAGTAAGACAGGGCAATATGTGCTGTTTCTAGACTTCTACTTAGAGCAATTTTCTTAACATTACACTTTACCACATAGTCAAGAAAATAAATGAGCCCTGTGAAATATTTTTATTGAGATTTTAGAATGTGACAATATTGAGGAGGTATGAGTCCTGTGTGCATCAGTATAGTCATAGATGACTTTCTTTTTAGTCTCAGGGATGCAATAGTTCGGGTACACGAATGTAGATACTAGTCGATTTGTGAATTTATGGTCAATATCTAACCGTTTGAAGCTATTAACACAACAATATGTTTTCAACACCGTATTCAACTTGTTTCAGTCCATCCCTTTACTCATCCACTGTGTGTTCCCTTGTGTTCTTTTTCTAAAACAAAAAAAGTGAAAACTAGAATCAGCACAGCACCTGTTATGGCAGATTTATTTATATAGGGAGTATATGTTAGGGTTAGATTTATGTTATGGCCTGTGAGCTCACAGCAATTCTGTCTGAGAAGCGACATAAATGGTTGCCTGTCTTGACAATTTGACATGTCATATGGTATTATTTTGAGTGATATTCTATTAATGGTTATGTGTTTTTGTGTGAAATTGTACGTCTTCGTTGCAGCTTTAGTTTGCATGTATAGAACAAATGCTATGATGCAAATATTCATGCATATGAGATTGTGTTTTTGGCTTGAAACAAGTATGGTTTATGTGTGCAGGCATTTGGGTGGGCTTATGTAAACAATACACACAGTACTTGGGAGCATTTCCTTGTGTATTGGATCAGCCCCTTTGTCGGAGCAATACTGTCTGCCTGGGTTTTCCGTTTTCTATGTCCTCCACCCCCGAAGAAGAAGAAAGCTTGAAAGCGATATTCAACCATTGGATCAGTATATTAGGAACATATTCACTTCACTTTACTATGACAATTTAGGTATTGGATGTAGAGCTTCAGCATAATGCAAAATATTGTACTTAGCTGACATTGTGTTGTGGTACGTTCAGTTCATTTCCTAGTCAATATTGAATTTGCAGTTGCAAGTCGTGGTTTCATTCGGTGTTATCAAATCTGCGCCTGGGGCGTGGCTCGGCCTTGCCTTGCCCCATAGTATCTGGAGCGAGCAACGTCCTGGGGGTGCAGCTGGGTAGTTGGGGTCGACGACTGGGGTGCAGGAAAAAAAATATGGTTTATATTTATTGTCATTTACACGTCTTTTGATCCTAATAAATAGTCGCCCAATAATTAATAGCGCAGTAACTAATAAATTCTTCTTTTTAAACAAGATTAAATGTCTATGTTTAATTCATGGCTAAATGTCAATTTTAGTTCTAAACATATGCTTAAAATACTAATTTGGTCCAAAACATTCACTTTTTAACAAACGGGTTCATAACATATGAAAACACTGTCGATTTGGTCCTAAACATACAAAAACGTTGTCGATTTGGTCCTAAATTGACGATTTCGTCAATTTTCTGACGATCAGCCGTGAATTAGCAAAATTTTTTATCAGATAGTAATTAATTGAAATTAAATTAAATTTAAATTAAAATAAAATTAAAATAAAATCTCTCACATCTCTCTTCCTCTCCCCCTCTCTCCGGCGACACCCAATACATCACTCTCCCTCATCAATTCTAAAATCCGAGATTTGTAGTTATAAGCCTAAACCATTGGTTCCATCAAATTGCTTCGAACCCCAAACTCTAGTTGTTGATTCTTCAATGGCGTTTCAACAATTTCCACATCCTTCCCCATGATGAAAGGATTCCATACTCCATTCCACGAATTCAGCAGTTCACCCAAACACCTCGCCACCTCCTTCATCGACAACCTCCTCTCTCTGCACGACCTCACGCATTTCGCCGACACCATATCCCTCACCCTCGCATCCATGGGCGCCGGAGCCCTAGGATCGTACTCGCTCATTAATTTCCGCTTTCTTATCAGCGGAATCGCCCAATCCACCACCAACGGCGACGAATTCACCATATCCAACTCTGGCGGTTTGGAGAGCTAATCAAAGGCGGGTGGGCCAAGTTGGGAGGCGAGGATTGATGTGGAGGAAATCGTACAAATTGTCGCTGCTCATGAATTCAACGAGGAGGCGGCGGCCGTGGGAGTTGGTGGACAAGCCGAGAAGGTTGACGAGGGAGGGGCTGTAGAGGGAGGAGAGGATGTCGATCTCGTTGTCGAGGTCGTTGGCGGAGGGCTTTTTGGAGTCGGAGAAGTTGGCGGTGGCTAATTGGAGATCTTTGTAGGTGAATTCTTGGATTTTGATGGGGTGGGAATGAGAATCGGATGTGGAGATGTTAGAGTGATTTTGCAGGAGGTAACCCTTTAGAATTGATGAGGGAGAGTGATGAATTGAGTGTCGCCGGTGAGAGAGGAAGAGAGATGTGAGAATTTCTATTTTAATTTTTTTTAATATTTTTATTTTATTTTATTAAATTATTATGATCATTATACTAATTAAGTCAAAAAATCGTTAATTAGGTTCTGACCGTCAGAAATTAACGGTTCCGCCAAATTAGGACCACTTCGTTAATGATTTCAAATGTTTAGGACCCGTTTTTCAAAAAGTGGATGTTTTGGACCAAATTGGTATTTTGAGCATATGTTTAGGACCAAAATTGACCTTTACTCTTAATTCAATTACACCTTAGAAAAGTCGAAATATATGCATTGAGATACTCCCTCAGTCTCCCAAAAATAGAAAAATTTGAAACAAAATGGATATAGTAAAAGAGATATAGAAAGAAAAATGTATTAGTGGAAAATGGGTCACACTTCGTTAGAGAGAGAAATTTCCATGAAAGAAAAGTTTTTATTTTTAGAATACTAATAAATAATGAAAGAATTTCTATTTTCAGAGGACGCAGTGAATATATAATATTGACGTATGAATGGAATTGATTTGGTGAGATCAAGATGAAGGTGATGCACCACCGATCTCTCCCTCCAACCGCATGCAGAATGGTCTCCGTTGAGACCATGATGCACCTCATCTACACCAACATGCCCCCCTCTGCAGTATCGATAACACCATGATATTATGGAATCAACCATGGACATAGAAGCTATCAAGCCATATGGTGTTCGACTTGCAACTCAAATATGCAGAAAGATTTTGGCTTCTGGTATTAGAGCTATACATCTTTACACACGATGGTGCCTCTCCCCTTCCTTATCTCAACAATTTATTTTGCTTCGATAACAAGCCTTTCGTAGAATCTTGGGCTCATTGACTCAGTCCAAATTTTCCAACATCCTTGCTTGGAGACCTCCAGCAAATGTTTTCCGTGCAAGAGGAACTGTCCATCCTATTTTCTGGTAAGCATTATCAGACAACACTCTCTCCGATGAAATCCAAATAAAGCTTCATTTTGTTTACAATATCGTTTAGTCTGATCTTGGGCAGGGAGGTTAAGTAAAACCTAATACTGAGTACTGAGTAGAGATGCAAAAGCCACAGAACAGATTATACAAACATTCTCTAAGGGAAAGAAAACAACAGAAGAAAATGATTCACAA
Source organism: Salvia hispanica (assembly GCF_023119035.1). Classification (NCBI taxonomy): domain Eukaryota; kingdom Viridiplantae; phylum Streptophyta; class Magnoliopsida; order Lamiales; family Lamiaceae; genus Salvia; species Salvia hispanica. The sequence continues at coordinate 3,663,778 of NC_062966.1, read as the reverse complement.
TAGACTCTAGTTTATAAGAAATCCAAGCACGTGACAAGAAGTAATATTAAATTAAAGGAGTAGGTAGATTCTTCAAATGTCTTCATCAGTAGTCATCACCTCTTGATACCACTTCTTTACAAGTTGGACGAAGCAAAATCGTATGCTCAAATTGAGAAACATAGCTGCCTTTGACATCACAAAGAGGAGGGTATGGCTGCCAAAGTTCATCAACAAAAAAAACACCCTCTCTCAGTATTCAGTTCATAAACACAATGGTATAAAGATCAACATGTTAGTCAGCTCTGGAAGTGCACAAGACTCACCTGAACAATGCCAGCATCGCATAAATTCTTCAGTGCCATCAAATACTTGGTTTCCCCAAGGCGATCTAGATAACGTCTGCAGAAAGCCAAGGTAGAAAAGTTCTTATTGATAGTTGCCAAGAGCTGTTTTGCTCTAGGCAACCGCAGTGGAATGTGGCCAGCATCGAAATTCTTCATGTAATGGCTGCACTCCAGGTCTTCTCTCACGTGTCCTTTCCCTGCAGGCGTAATTTTACTTCCACATTCAACATAACTCTTTCAACAACAAAAAAACAACTTCCTAGAGGGCATTACCTGTGGATCCAAAAGTCTCTATGGCATAAAATTCACCCTCTTCCATTTTTGTTTGCTCTCCTCCTTTTACTATTGGTACAGATTTCCCTGCATGGATCTGATATTGCCCAATACTGTGCCCGTTCAAATTTCTGATACTTTTAACTGCAAATCACCCAAAACATCCAGTTCACAAAATAGTTTCATTTCATACAAAAACTGCAGCAGATATCGGGCAGAAACAATTGTTAATTTGTTTATTTTTTGAAATCATAGAAAGGCATATAGAGCACAATCCAGCGATCCAATTTCATGAATGGTGAAGAATACCAAAGTACTAAACACAGAGACAAATGCACATTGAGAGCTGGAACATCTATTTGTCAGTTAAAATTATACCCTGGAATGTCTTTCCATTGATTTCAACCTCATACGACTCCATGACCTCTTGAATAGCAGCACCAACATCACACAAGCGCACATCAATTCCAGCTTCCTATTTTTTACAAACAAAAACATCAGCAGCAGCTCCAAACTTTCTCTAACAACGTCAATCATATAATCATACTTATAAAGATTTATTTTCAGAAACCCACCTTGATACCAGTATTTGTGGCTTCACGTGTGGCCTCAAGCAGTGGATTGTACATTGGGTTGAATGCCACGGTAAATGCACAGTCCACAATACGCCCTGAAATAAAGCAGAGCAAAAATCAAACTTAAGTCAAATACGCAATAAAACAGGAGTTAAAAGGAGGCTTCATTAAAAGCAAATAGCCACATCTGAATTACCATCAATGTGAGTTCCAAAATCAAGTTTCATCACATCATCATACTGAAGCAGAGTTTTGTCCCCCGAATTTGGAGTCCAATGGGCAGCAACCCTGCAATAAAAGTAGGCTGAATGAATTCATCATAAAAAATAGCACTAAGACTCAGACCAGTGATAGCTGAACTAAAAAGGATGAAAGAACCTCATTTGAAATCAATCCTTACGAGTTCAATGAGCATCCAGTGGGGAATGCAATGCCAGCTTGTAAACCATTTTCAGATATCAATTTACGAACTGTGTTCTCCAAGGTCTCACACAGATCAGTCATTAACATTCCAGGTTTCACGATTTGCCTAATGTATTTCCGGACCTACAAAGGATCACAAACTTAGAAACTTGGAAGTTGATAAACACATCTAAGCCAAGTTTTTAACATACATGCTCATATAAAGTTCAAAGCTACCTGACGATGGACTTCGGCTGCTTGGCGAACTGAATTATAAATTGGTTTCTCTAGTCGCTCCAGTTCTCTCTTTTCCTCAGAAGTAGTTCTCCACAAATTACTACATTGAACCATTAGCCAATGAGATTCCTTTGAGTTTATAGTAAGAAAATATCAATCTAGATAGTTTTTTCATTTTTGTGCAGATACTCTTATACAGGTTTAGCATACAGTTAATTGGTTTGAATAAGTAAGTAATGACACTTTAGCATATACTCCATAATTGTGTTTATATGATACGTGGAAATCAAATTGCCTATCCACCACCATGATGATATGACATAGTAAATGATACATGCAATGCACCAGGATATGGTGAAAGCTCCTACTCTATGTTAAACAACTGTTACACCTTTGCAATGCAAGGGTTATGCCTTTATGATCTTTATTTTTAACACAAAAAAAGTCAAAACTCAATGTATATACAATTAAAGCTACTAATGGGCAATACAACAAAAGAATAAGGCACCAAGATAACACACATAAATCTTTCACCGACAAGGGTTCTCAAGAATCATCAAGATTGACTATGACATCAGTATAGGCCGATATTAACTCTTTTCTATCCAAAAGTTACCCCTTGATTGACAAGAACTATTAGCAGCTATTCCTGAAAATACATGACTGTCTACTATATCTAATTAGCTGTACTTCCCTTATTTATGTTTCAATACAATAAGTCCCTTTTCTTTAACATCCATTTTATGTACCATGAGATCTCATCCTATTTTTTGGCATGGAATAAAAACCTGTGAAGATATACCTTCTTCAATGAGGGATAAAAGTCGTTGAATTTAGGTAGACATAGCAATCATCACATAATTAATATACTAGAATGATGCTGTATTTTTAGTTAGACATACTCGTCCTTATACTGTTGAATTTCACCCTCTGGGAACTCGCCAGATGGAAAGAGGTCGACTACAGGAATCGATGGTGGATCAGTTTGTTGGGGTGGTCCTTTTTTCTTCCTGCGAATCATAAGACATTCTCCAAATGATTTGATTTTTCAAACCTAATAAATGAAAAGAGGGAAATGCGCAAAAAGAAATATATCTCACTTGCTTTTACTTTTCTTCTTCTTCTTCTTTGCAGCAGCTTCTATAATGTTCAAATGCATATACCAATGTGAGAGTCAGGAAAGGAGGGAACGTTAAGTAGCTACAATCAGCAAATGAATTTAATCCAAATAGTAACAGCCACAACTGATTACACTACTGCAACAACTCAATTGGCATGGAAAGAAAAACAAAAAATCAGAGACGGTTTCCTGTTGCTACCCGAACTTTTGCAGAAACCTTATTTTGATTGCAATTTATCTTCATCATAATCTCACTAGCTAAGCTATGAAAGAAAAATGGAAGCGGCGGCGTAATAACCTTGGGGCTCATCGAGAGTTAGGTCTTCAACTTTATCCTCACCCTCTTCGGCTGCAACTTTACTAGCGCTAGATTCACTGGATCCATTCACCAGGTCGTCCACGCGGGTTGCGGCGGAGCTATCATCGCTGGCCATCTCGATCAACACTGCGCAAACCGCAAAAGAGGTCAACAGCGGAGATATGTACGTGAATTAAGAAAATTTCGAAATAGAGCTAGGGTTAGAAAAGAAATTGAGGGGGATTGAGGGAAAACCAGAAAGAGGGAGACGCAATATCGGGAGCAAAGGTCGGGGCGGCGGAGAAGCGAATGCGTTTTATAGTATACACACCACTGCTATTTTTGTTATCATTCCCCTTGTCGATTTCCAAATTTTTACCCCCAAAGATACCTAGGTCCTAGTAGTACTTGATTTCTTTCTTACAAATGGCTAAAGATTTACATTTTATCATTTTAATTCATTTCACATAATAAAGAGTCGTTTATATTTCACTTACTTATTTTACTAACATTTTATCATAAAATTATATAAGTAGATTGAATAAGTTAGTCCACTTTTTAACCCACTTTTATTTACATTCTTTAAAATTTGTGTATACACCAAATGTATCTCTTATTATAGGAAAAAGGTAGTAAATGGCCATTTTTTATACTTTTAATCTTGTATATCGATTTTAAAACTTGAAAATAACTAATGTGTATCGAATACTTGTATATTTTTCATAGTTTTGATGCATTTTTTTAATACTCCCTTCGTCCCATTACATGTGACATATTTCGTTTAGGCACAGATTTTCCGATAGTGATGTTTAGTGGTTAAATAAAGAGAGAATAAAGTAAAGTGAGAAAAAAATAAAGAGAAGAAGCAGGAGAGAGATAAAGTAAGAGAGAGAGATAGAGTGTTTTTTTTTTTTGCCATAAAAAGGAAATGTGTCACAGGACAACCTAAAAAGTAATGGACATTTAGAATAGCACGATAATTAATGGATAATTGGTAAAGTAAGAGAGAGACAAAAAAAAGTAATTACAGTATTGTTAGTGGAGAATGTGGTCCACCTTATTAGAGAGGAATAAGTTACCAAAAATAGAATGAAATATTTTTATGGGACGTCCCAAAATGGAAAATGTCCTTATTTCTATGGGATGAAGGGAGTAGTAGTTAATTGTTTAAAACCTTCTATATTTAAAAAATAGTCTAATTTTGGTGGACGACCAAAAATGGTAAAATTTGTCTATTTTTTATGGAGGGAAGGAGTGAGATTTCGGAAAAAGGGATTAAATTCGCTGACCTTTCAGAATATGGGACCGAGACATGCGAATTTTTCAGAATAAAGAATTTTTTCTTTTCTTTCTCTTCTTTTTCTATATTATTTCTCTCACAACATTTATCAGTTGGCCAAATTACCCTCGTATAGACAAAATAAAATGCTTCTAAAATTCTTTAAACCCCATTTTTTTTTTTGCATATTCCCGGAGGTGGAGATGGCTGGTAAATTAAAAACTTAGATTTGGTTTGAATTGTACAAGTATGGATTGCTTGATTGCCAATATCCGGCTGATTAGTTTCAAACAAAATATGTTATGTAATTATGTTAAATTGTTAATTAACCTGCAACCCGCAATGAAACAATTGCAAAAGCAGTTCGAATCTGCTTTTATCTGAAAGTCATGAGCAGTTTTATAAGATAAAGACACAAGAGAAAATGTTTATGATCATATACTTGGTAATTGACACGAGCAGAGTGAAAGTCATCGTTATGAAATGAGCTCTATATGCAATGTTTGCTTTTCGCGTGCATCCTAATTTGTTTAATACCCTATTCCCTTTCCCTTGTTCATCATGTTTGTCTGATAGGTAGAAGAATTAAAGAATTGGGGTATAAATTTTATGTGGATAATGAAAAAAAGGAAGAGAAAAATGAGGAAAAAGCAAAAATCCCTTATTCTGAAATTTTCACATGCATCAACGTCAATGAATTTAATTCTAAATATCAAATTTAATCCTTTTTTCCAATTAATTTTTATAGACGTATCAAAATATCATAAAAGAATTATTTATTTTGAATGGAGGGAAATATGGTTGTCAGCTTTACAAATAATTGTCAAACTTTAGAAGATTAGAAACATTTCTCTTTCTGGAAAGACTGCAAATTGCACAGGTGTTCCAATATGTGTTGTGTGTGGTTAATATTATTTGTCAAGGTTATATATATATATCACCTAGTGTAGAATTCTTCTTAAATTTTGGATCTTTCAAATGTAGAATTCAAGATTGTGTTGCTGTGCTATTCTTGTATTGATGAGCTTTTGTGTTGATCAGTTCAATCGTGGGAATGCAAAGGCTGATGTAGGAGTGATTCTTGATCTCGATACGACTCTCGGAAAGATGTACATGACTTGCATATCCATGGCGATCGAAGATAGAAACGCCAACCACAGCCATACCACCATGATTGTGCCTCATTTCAGGGATTCGAGGGGTGATGTTGTTGGTGCAGCTTCTGCTGGTAAATTTGCTGCTATTCAACTTGTGTTTGAATAAGAAAAAAAAAAAGGACTAATTTTGATTAGTTTTTTGCAGCTATAGAAACCCTTGGCCCACAAAAGTCCATTCAAGCAGACTTTGTGATTGATATCGGTGACAGAGAGAGAGTTCCGATTATATCTCCAGCAACGAGCCCGGCTCTGCCCCTTAAGGAAACGCCATACTTCATTAGATCAGCATGGTGCTCTTCTTCTCAAGCTAAAGCAATTGCAGCAGTTGTAAAAGCTTTTGGTTGGAAGGAAGTTGTGCTTGTCTATGAAAATACCATTTATGGGAGTGGATTGTTACCTTATTTAACTGTAAATCTACTACAAAGCAATGTTGTTATCTCAAATCTGAGTTTTATCCCTCCTTATGCTAATGATGATCAAGTTCTTCAACAACTCTTTAACTTGAAGGAGATGCAGACGAAGGTCTTGAATGTGCATATGCCGCCAGACATTGCGTCTCGCTTCTTCCAAATGGCAAAAGAAGTTGGGATGATGACGGAGGGGTATGCTTGGTTGATTTCTGATCCATTAACCAGTTTACTGAGTTGTGTGGATTCGGTCACTACTGAAGCGATGCAGGGTGTACTCGGTGTGAAGGCCTTGGTTCCAAGATCCGAGGAGGTTATAAGATTCGCTAAGAGATGGAGTAAGAGGTTTCGTGAAGAGAATCCAAATATTGAGAGAGCAGAACTCAATGTTTTTGGACTGTGGGCATATGACGACACCTCAGCTTTAGCAGAAGCAATTGAACGAGTTGGACTTCCGAACCAACGAGCTAACAGAGGAAATTTAGCACTTGCTTCTATTCTTAGAAACTTCACCTCCAAAGGGTTGAGCTGCGATTTCAATATAACTAATGGTCAGTTGCAATCGTCTGCATTTGAGATAGTGAATGTAATTGGGAAAGGAGACAACACTGTTGGATTTTGGACTGAGAAGTATGGGATTTCAAAGGAACTAAAGTTAAATGGTGATAAGCCAGTTTACTCCACAAGAAAGGTAAATCTTCGAGGCATCTTGTGGCCAGGACAAACAAGCAATGTGCCTAAAGGTTGGGAGATTCCAACAAGTGGGAAGAAGTTGAGAGTTGGAGTTCCTGTCAAAGACGGATTCAATGAATTTGTCAAGGTTGCGTGGAATCAAGAAACTAATGTTGTCGAGGCAAGTGGTTTTTGCATCGATATTTTTGAGGAAGTCATCAGATCAATGCCGTATGCTGTTATATTTGAGTATATTCCTTTTCCAACCACAGATGGCCGGAGTACTGAATATTACGACGATCTTGTGTATCAAATATATCTTGATGTAAGCCAAAACAAACTAAGCATTATTTTGTCATATTCTTTTCCATTGATCACTTGTTATTGAAGTACTAATTCTTATGCCAATAACAGAAATACGACGCTGTTGTTGGAGATGTGACCATTTTAGCTAACAGATCAAAGTACGTCGATTTTGCCTTCCCTTACATAGAATCCGGTGTTGCCACTGTTGTCCCAATCAAGGATGTCGAGAGGAAGAATGCTTGGATATTCATGAAACCTCTAACAGCCGGCCTATGGCTAACCATTGGGGCATTTTTCATCTTCATCGGATGTGTCGTGTGGGTTCTTGAGCATCGTGTAAATAAACATTTCCAAGGTCCGCCTAGCAAGCAAGTTGGGATGATCTTCTGGTTCTCTTTCTCAACACTTGTTTATGCACATAGTAAGTCGATAATTCGTGATACCTTATTAGTACCTACTCTTTAGAGACCTCATTCTTGTTCTGTCTTAACTAGTATGAATTGTTATGCCAGGGGAGAAAGTGAAGAGCAACTTAACAAGATTTGTGGTGATTGTATGGGTGTTTGTGGTGCTGGATTTGACGTCGAGTTACACTGCAAACTTGGCATCCATGTTAACAATGCAACAGTTCAAGTCCACATACATGATAATGAAGGGAGAATACGTCGGCTTCCAAACTGGCTCCCTAATCACTGGATTTTCCAACAGTGTAATATTGGGCGATTACAACATCAGATCATATAGCTCGTTCGAGGAATATGACAAGGGCCTCTCCCAAGGTACCAGAAACGGAGGAGTAGCTGCAATCGTTGATGAAATTCCTTACCTCAGGCTCTTCCTTAGCATGTATACCATGATTGATCAGAAATACATAAGGACTTCCAGTTTCGGATTTGTAAGTAGCTTTTCTTAGCACTTCGTCTCATTTTCATCGAAATAATAAAACTAAGATGTTACTTACTCGTGACAGGCATTTAGAAAGGGTTCACCACTAGTGTCCGATTTTTCAACCGCAATATTGAGGCTTAAAGAAGATGGGAAGATCGATACGATTGCAAGACGATGGCTTGGACCAGAAGGCCGCTATGGTGATGGCTTAGAAAGCCTTGATTTGGATCATTTTACTGGTCCTTTTCTCATTGTAGGGGTGTCATCATCAACAGCTCTAGCTATATTCTTCTCCACATTCCTTTATCAGAATCAGCAAATATTAGCCTCCTCGGGTTCGATCAAGGAAAAGCTTCATGATCTTGGTAGAGCCTTTTTTGCTAAGGAAAAAGATGATACATCAAAGCATTCAGAAACTAGTGGAGAAATAGTTTTAGCACAAAGTCCATCAATCAAGACTTCATGTGATAAAAAAGGGATGCATTTCCAAGATGAAAGGCTCTCGCAATACAGATAGAGGAAGAATTTAACGCAATTGATGCAGATGTAGAGACTCCTATCCATTATGTAGAGAGAGAGTGAGGTTATTTGCCTGTACATGAATATTTGTTATACTTAAACCACTTTAAAAAACTTTATTCTTAGAGCATATTCACTACATAGATTTCAAAATTTTCGATATAACTCCATCTTTCAATTGTAAATCAACACTTTAAATTTCAAGCACAGTACAATCCCAACAGCAAAATAACATTTTTTTAAATGTTTGTGCCTTAAAAGAGTGCCGGGCTACTTTATTCTCTATTCAATTATTTATTTTATTCTTTCTCTTGCTTTATTTTTCTTACATTTATCTACGTTATTCTCGCTCATGCTTTATTCTATCTTCATTTATTTAATGTGTTTTTTCTTCTACTTTATCACTCTACTTAACTAACACTCTTTCCTTAATCTCTATGCAATAATAAATGCTTTAAAGTGCAGTAGGATTGAGGGAATATCTTTTAAAGTGTTCGTTTGATAAGAAAGATGGGATATAACAAGATTTGTAAAATAAGATAAGAAATGCGGGTTTTGTGTCAAGATAAACTCAGATGAAGGTTTTTTCGTTGTTGTTTGGTAGACAAGAAATTATCTAGATTTTGTATTAATAAATCAAATTAAGTAATACTCCAATTAATTAACTTTGATATAAAACACCTATATTTCACGAAGAACAAAGCAATTCCACCCCAAAAATTGAGAATTTGGAATCATTTCAACAAAAGTACATACTGTATCATCCACCAATTCAAGCAAAATTTATGGAAAATCAAATAAGCCCAGATCAACCAAAGGATCATTATTGCCTTACAGATTCAAAATGAAAAATTGGTTGAACTTTCAAATAGAGAAAATTAAAAAGAAAAATTGAAAAATCACAATATCATCTTTGCATATTCTATAACCTATATTCATCTAATTGTAGAAATCAAGGAGAAATCAAAGTTCACATAGTATTTAGTCACTTGAATAAAATTCGTATATGCAATCCATACTTCTGTTTGGGACCAAAATAAGAAGAATAAAATGAAGAACAAAATTTTATTCTATTTGGGACGAAAATAGGAAGTATGTATTAGAATCGGAAAATAAATTGTAATTAGGTTTTAGTTTAGCCTTTATTTCCAACCTATATATAAGGCATTTTATAAATTGTAGTCAACTCTTTCATAGTGTAGTCAATAAAGATATTTCTCCTTCTCTCTTCATTCTCCCGTGATTGACGGTTTCTACATTTTCCCCATCCTCCTTCAGTGGAGGTTTCTCCAGTACTATTCAATTCTCTATATTTTAGAAGTATGGGTTACACATACGAATTTTATTCAAGTGAGTAAATACTATATGAACTTTGATCTTAATTTGGTTAAATAATACAAACATTTAAAGAGTACAAATAAGCCAATGATGACCTGTTTTGTATGTTTTTTAGTTTATCCGTGTATAAGAGTTCCGATTTATTTTTATTATAAATAGTAATAAGGTTTCACATCCCATTAACCATTCCACTCACATTTCATTTAAAACTAAGTGGGACGCATATTACACTAATCTTTTTCCATCCATTTTTCTTAACATTTCTTAAAACCGTGCCGCTAAGAAAATGAGACTCCTAATGACGAATGGAGGGAGTACTTCACCATACATGATCTGTGCATATGCAAATTTATATGTATATACTTCTTCTATTCGTAGTTTAAAGTAGTACTCCCTCTGTTCCAAGTTACTTGAGTTGTATTCTATTTAGGGTTGTCTCAACAGAATATCTAATCATATATACTTTATCCTTTTTTTTACTTTCTCTTCTGTCACTAACTTTATTTTCTCATCTGTTATATTTTACTTTATTTAACTCACTAAACACAACTTTCTTAAATCCTCGTGCTGAAAAGAAATACATCAGGTAACGTGGGACGGAGGGAGTATCATTTTGATTCGATACGAGTATTAAGAAATTGTGTGATTTTGTGAGCAAAAATAGAGAAATGAGTTAGTTGAATGGAAACTCCACTTTTACATATTGATTTTGTGAATATAATGATTTAGTATAATAGTTTGGGCCACTTACCTAAATTGAAAAATATAAACGGAATTTTAAATCACGGACATCTCAAAATAATAAAATGAGACATGTTTTTTCACGGAAAGAGGAAGTGCTTTTTATTTATTTATAAGAAGTTTTTCTCTTGAATGAAACGGGTCTCTGTTTTCATTTATAATATATATTTTTTTTTTGTCTTGTATGAAATTTTACTATTATAATTAAGTTTATTTTTGACAAAACAAAGATCCTTATACTAATATATTTTGTTTCATTAGGTCATTCTATAAATATTGTATTCATTAAATCTTTGTATTAATATATTTTGTTTTTATTTAAGAGATTTTTAAATTTTTAATTTTTAATTTGATTGGATTTTTTATAAAGGACTTCACAATTGAAATATCTTTTCTTGAGTTAGTTAAATTTATTTACTTTTTTCTTTGATATCAACTTATAAATATTTTTATTTATTTTAATAATTTTTGAGTTAATATTTCAACTGGAATAATTTTAAAATAAATAAGAAAAAAAGAAAAATAAATACTCCGTGACAGAAGAAAAATTAATTAAATTTTGAAGTCCACTAGTTAAAGATTTAATCAAAGGGGAGAGGTAAAGTCTTATAATTGTCATATTTTTTGACTTCTTTTTATGAAAAATCATGCTCTAAAGGGAAAGGTATTTGATAAGGTACTATGCATTTTCTCATTTAATTTTTACTTCTAAATCAATGGAGAGTAAAATCTCCATATTTGTCTTCTTTTCATGAAAAATCATTCTTCAAAGGGGAATGTATTTGAGAAGATATTACATTTTATATTTTTTTAATGCATTTTGTACTATTATTTTATTTCTTTTAAAATGATTTACCTTTACTTTTTTCCTTTTGAATGTGTTATTTTTTGGAAGGATATACTATTCAGGGACCGATCTAGTATACAATGAGAAGGGGCAAATGCCCAACCTCAATTTTTCATAACTATGTAGCCATTTATATTATATTACCTTAATATACGTAAATTCACCCTATTTTCCTCCTTACATTTAAAAAGTTAATATTTTATTTGCCCCTCCCCTAAGAAACACGCCACCTTATACCTTTACATTTAATAATATTATATATTTTGTTTTATTTTAATATTTATTTATTTACAAGTTACTAATATTTTTCCCCTCCAACTATAATTTCCTGGCTTCGTTCCTAATACTATATCACCTTTTAAGATAAATAGATGATAAACTTCTTTCTTTTACCTTGCGTTGTTGGAGATGCTCTTTTTCTATACATTTTACTTTGAACATGCTCTAAGAAAATGTTCATAAAATAAAATATATCTATACAAAGACTTTACAAACTAAAAAATTATAGAAGGATAATGAATAAAATGTTCTGTTTTTTTCGTCTCACATGAATATGCACTCTTTTCTTTTTAGTTCGACCTACAAAAATATGCATTTTCTACTTTTAGAACTCTTTTCTTTTTAATGAGGTGTGATCAATTATTCACTAATAATACTTTATTTATTTTCTCTCTTACTTTACTAATTTTGTATTAAAACTCATGTCAAGCCCAAAGTTCATATTCTTTGGGAACGGAAGAAGAGTATTAAAATAAGAATCTTAAGCTATAAATTTCCTTTTTTTTTTTATGGGTGAAGACTGGTTATTTTGAAACATCGTAACAGTATTAAATTAAATTACCCCCAAAAAAAAAAAAAATAGCTACTAGTAAATTGATTAATCCAAGCAAGCAACAGTGCAGAGACCATTTAATGAGCAGATTCACATTTTCAATTCCCAATTTCCAAGTTTGCTCCTTCCTTCACTCTGCAATACCCTTCCCTATACATAGAGACGACACCGGCGTTGCACGACGTCGTTCAGCTTCACGCATCGCATGCATTTGCTCCCTCCTCTACTCTAAAACCCTAACATTTGGCCGCCGGAGATATGGACGCCGTCGTGATTGACGCTGGCACTAAGATGCTCAAATCCGGTTTTGCTGTTCCCGACCAGCCTCCTTCTATGGTAACTTCAATTTCGCCTCACCTTTTCTCCTCTGATGTTCGGTGTCAAGGACTAACCTCCGCCCTACGTTCTATTGCTCAAAGCACTCTTCATTTTGCTATGGCTCCACTGTAAAAAATTGACCAATTTTGCTGTATAAGAAGACGTGAAACCCTTACTGTTACAAAACTGGGATGCTTAACCCCTTCTTTCTCAAATCAATTTGAAGCAGTAATTGTGTTTGGTTACGTCTTTTTTCTTCTTCATTGCTGTGTGTTGTAGAACTATTTTTATCTGAGCATCATCCAATGGATGGATCCAGAGAAGTTTTTTTGAGTTTGAGCTGGTTTGATTTATTTACGCCCCTTTTTACTTGACAAAAGAACGTCGATTGTCCTGTTTAACCCTATCTCTGCAAAAGCCTTGAGTTACAACATCGGAAGGAGGCTCAAGTATTACTCCCTCCGGCCTTCAGTTTTAGTTTAATTAGGAAATTTTTAGTCATCCTCATACTGCATTATTCAGGAATGAAAAAATAGCTAGTATTTGTGACCCTAACTGTGATCCTTCCATGCAATCCTCAAGCACATGGATGCATTGTAGTTATGCAGTCGAATGGTATGACTGCAATGAAGTTCATTTTTTTTGTAGCTATTGTAGTCTATAGGCTCATCTGACCTCTCAACATAATGCTGATCCTAAAAATATTCTAAAATTTATGGTATATAGTATCAGTGGTAGTGCTATTTAGAGCGCAAAGTTATAAGTTCCATTTCTGTCACAGTTCAGTTCATCATAAATGATCAATAATAAGATGTTTCTGGTTGCTCTGTGCCAGAGAGGCACATGGATATTAAACTTGAAATTTCTTTTCTTATTCTCTGATTGAGTGCGGATAGAAGAATGAAATAATGACTTATGTGCAGATTGGCTTAATTCTGAATAACTCAAGGGATTTGTGTTAAAAGCTTTGAAGGGATATTGTTTCCTTTTAGACTTTCCATTTATGTCACATATAGTTTATTAGTGTCAGTTACCTAGGGTTCAACTCATGCTATTGAAGGCAAGAGCGCCCGCCCTTTCTTATTTGAGTGAAATGATGATTCTCAACTCATTTCTTTTTGAGCATCTACATCAAGGACTCCTTATACGATAATAGGTTGTCCACGTGACATTGATTAGAAAGGCATTTAAAGATAAGCATTTCCATCTTTAGTTTGATCCTCTGCCAATTGTTATTGAATCGGTTTGATTGGAAAATATGAAGATTTAAGAAACAGGTACATCAGCCCCAATAGGAAATAATCTTTCCATAATGAGGAGGAGCTATACTTGGAAGCAATTTATTTATGGCAGATTTAAGAAGCTGAGTTGTAATTCTAATTTGTGCTGTCTTAGAGAACTCTATTATGCTAACCTAGATTCTACTTTTAATATTTAGCAGTAATTTTTAATGTTTTAAAGGGATGTCAAGATGCTCTCCGAGGGTCATTATTGACTTTTATCGCTCACACGTCAGCTTTAGTACCATGGAATAAATGAGCATCTTCACCACCTTTTCCCCTGTCCTATAAATGAACATCGGCTTAGTTTTAGTTGCCCTACATTTCAACTTTTCTCCTCCAATTTCTCTATCTCAATTCATCATCCACCATTGGGCTGTCGCGGTTCCTCTGGAACTCAATTTGGAGCATGGAACCAGCTGTGGTTGACGCTGGTTCTAAACTTTTCAAATATAATCATGCCCTTCCTGAATGTGACCCTGAGGTAATATTTCTTTTATGATTTAGGGAAATAATGATTTTATTGGGAAGCCTTTTTCTTAGTGATTTACTTATTATATTGGATATATGTTGTTCACCATTTTCAGTGCTCCATACCCTTTTTTAGCACTTGTCTACACTTAACTATGATGATTTCTTTCATTTATGCCATTTTCTCTTACATACTTTATTTACAATGTCCCCTCCTCATTTTAGGTAATTCCAACACAAATGCAACGTGTACCAGCAGATGAATCCTTCACCGATTCTTCCTCCCTCGAAAGTGTGACTATTGATCCAGTTGTCCGAGGCTTTATCAGAGATTGGGATGCCATGGAAGATTTACTAAGCCATGTGTTATATACTGGTCTTGGCTGGGAGATTGGTAATGAAGGCCAAATTTTGTTTACAGATCCACTGGCAACTCCAAAGGTTGGTTTAGTCAAAGTCTTCTCTTTGTCAAATTTATATCTTTCATTTGTTCCTGGCCTTCTCAGATATGTGTTGTTCTATAAAGTGCTGGTAATGGACGTGTTATTGACCTTTAAATAAATTAAATTTCAAAACTATAGGATGCTAATGTAGCATTCAAATCATGTGACATGGGAATATATATTGTTTAAACACTTCTCTGATCTGTCAACGTCATATATTGTGAAACAGGCAGTTAGAGAGCAATTGGTACAATTGATGTTTGAAAAGTTCAACATCTCAGGCTTTTTTGCATCTGAGCAAGCAGTGCTATCACTTTATGCTTTAGGCCGCATTTCAGGATGCACAGTTGATATCGGACATGGAAAAATGGGTATGTGTTGCTGAACCTGCTGTTTCTGATTTTCCTTTCTTGAACTGCTGATGTGAAGATGACATGTAGACATTTATTGGCCTGAACTACTGTATGAGCTTGATCTTAACCCATTAATTATGTAGTAGTGGTAGTTTATTTATTTGAACTCAAACATATATCTAAATTTAGTAAGTGGCAAATCATCTGGATGTCTTGTTCTTTCTTTCTACGGTTAAACAATGTTTAGTTAGATACAAAAAAGTTAATTGCAAAGTCTTGTGGAACTATTAACCGTTAATATGCTGCCATTCCTCATAAAACATTGGGAAAAAAATAAAGAAAAAAAGGAATTTTACCTTATTTGCGAAACTTTGTCTCTCGGCTCTAGATGTGTTCTCTCAGCTTTTTCTTTTACTCATATGGACCAATTTTTAACTCAATAATGATAATGGAGTGGTCTCCTCTGTTTTTACTCATATGACTTTATCAGCCATTTTTGTTTTGGCAACCTGTATGTTTTGACTTGTAGGTAGCTTCGATTAGCTCAAGTTTGAGGTGTTCTGCTTATTCTTCATTGTTTGTCGTCAACTCTATCTGTATCAAGTGTTCCTTTTGACTGCCGAAGGACTTGACCTAGGCCAGTAGTATAGTTTGTCTCTGGTACAAGTTCTGTTAACAAATGGTTTATTTTCTCAAAATTTTCAGATATTGCATCAGTAATAGAAGGTGCTGTTCAACATATATCATCTAGAAGATTTGAAATAGGTGGTTTGGATTTGACCAACTTATTTGCTCAAGAACTCCGTACGTCCAATCCACATGTGAACTTAAGCATCTCTGACGTGGAAAAGTTGAAGGAGCAATATTCCTGCTGTGCTGAGGACGAGGCTGCTTATAGAAGGTTCCAGCAGGGATGCCCTGAGGAGCAACACACTCTGCCTGATGGACAGGTTATATGTATTTCTATCTGCTGGTGAAATGAGAGAGAATCCCTTTGCATATCACACATTTCTTTAGATTCCGATTGTTTACAGACTTTGGTTTGATGTTCTAATGCTATCTAATTCAGGTGATAAAAATTGGAAAAGAACGGTATACTGTTGGTGAGGCCTTATTCCAACCATCAATTTTAGGTTTAGAGGCTCATGGAATAGCTGAGCAGCTTGTTCGTTGTATCTCAACTGTGTCAACTGAGAATCACCGCCAACTGCTGGAAAATACTGTGCTGTGTGGTGGAACTGCCTGTATGACTGGTGAGATGTGATGATTGCTTTCTTAAGTTATCATTGTTAACTTTATATTATGTCTCCTATATAAAGCTAAAGGAAATGCCTTGATGTTTTATCCCTTCGGTTGTAGGTTTCGAGGATAGGTTTCAGAAGGAAGCTGCTCTCTCCTCCTCTGCTATCCGTCCTTGTCTGGTGAAGGTATAATCCACTACTAACTATAGCAGAGCCTACCATTCGGGGTGCATACAGTTGAACGTTTTTTTATGCACAGCACATCTAATTGTGTCTTATTACACAGGCGCCAGAATACATGCCGGATAATGTGACAAGACACTCAGCATGGGTGGGAGGAGCCATACTAGCCAAAGTGGTGTTCCCTCAGAACCAGCATCTGACCAAGGCTGATTATGACGAGCACGGGCCATCTGTCATCCATCGCAAATGTTTTTAAGCATTGAGATCAACTCTGGTTGAGGTAGTTGCTAGGCCTGTGCGTGCATCAGTAATTGAGCTATTATCGACTTAAGCAAAAACTACATGTCGTATTTTATGTGCGTATTCTAGATGCTGAAGGCTTGAGTTGTAGCTAAGTAAAAACTACATTTTTTTTCATGTTTCATGTGATACTCTGGATGCCTAAGGCTTGAGTTGTAGCTTAATAAGTAAAAACTAAATGTGGTTTTCAAATATGAAACTATTTACATCATTCAACTTTTAATTTCACTGTGTTTTGAGTCTGAGATTTAAATCCAGTAAACGATGGATGACGCTATAGGGAAACAATATCATTCTCAAAATGGGTTCTATGTTGGAACCTTTTCATCTACATGAAGACCCTTCTTCATCCTTGCAGCGTCAATGAGCTCTATGCTCCCTTTTAGTTTTGTTTTTTTTCTTTTTGAAAAAATTCTATCTCACATTAGCATAAATATATGTATTTTCTCTACTTTACACACATCTTTCCTTCCGTCCTATATATACAGAGAGTATTCAACAAATAATACTCCTACATTCTTTTATAGTATGGAGTCCATAATCCGCTAACACTTCTTCCATCACATTTTCCCCCTCTTTTACTTTTTTCCCATCTCTATTTTAATTTAATAATTACAAATTAAAACTCGTGTAATTTATAAATTTGTCTATTTTTTGAGGAGATCAGTACCCAAATGTGACATCTATTATAATATTATAGGATATGTGACATCTATTATAATGTTATAGGATGGAGGGAGTAATAAAGAGATGGCCTCAATTAAATTTTATTTATTTGCAAAGGTGGGAAATGAAGATGTTGTAAACGTTGTTCACACGACAAGAACTAATTGCCATATGATAGGAACCATCGACTAATGCGACGACCAAAAAAGGAGCAAAACAACAGATTAGTTGCAACTTAACATATTCATTAAAATTGCCTTCGTGGAAGTCTACGTCAAATTAACTTTTTGTGGACCTAAACCATAATGCAAGTTGTCCCAATTCAACATTTTAAATGCAGTCTCCCTGCTTGACTTGCTGTGGTAGCTATTAAGAATTTAAATGGAATTATTAGGAAAGAGGTGATTATTAACAATGGCCGGCGGGGGAGACGGAGAGAGTTTGAAGTATACGCCAACGTGGGTGCTGGCGTTGGTGTGTACGGTGATCGTCGCCATCTCTTTGATTGCAGAAAGAATCCTTCACTACACTGGCAAGGTTATAACATTTCTCTTGTTTTTGATCATTTGATTTGTATGATGACGATGATGATGAAGATGATCATGTGATTTGTGTGTACAGTTCTTGGTGAGGAAAAAGCAATGGCCCCTTTTCGAAGCGTTGCTCAAGATTAAGGAAGGTAAGCGAGCGAGTGAGAGAGAGAGGGTTGTATATACTACTTGCGTCCAGTCTTAGTTGTAGACAACACGAGCTTTGATGCAAAATTGGTAAAGTAAGAAATGATTAAAAAAAGTGGTTAAAGAGAAAACTTACTACTATTAAATTATAAGACTATTTTTCATGGACGAAGTTAGTATTGATGGGGCGAGCGGGTTGATGCAGAGTTGATGTTGCTTGGATTCATATCACTGCTGCTCACTGTTTTCCAAGATAGAATCAGCACAATATGCATAGCACAACATTTAACATATGACTGGCTACCTTGCAAAAAGGAAAAAGATGATCAAGAAGGCGATGGTGGTAGTGGCCACCGCCGCCTTCTTGCAGCGCCATCTGATGCTCAAGGCCATTGTCAATTAGAGGTTCTAGAAAAAGGAATTCAAATGCACATATTTATGATAATTGGGATGGATTAATTGATATATGTATGTATGTATGCAGGGGAAGGCTCCATTGTTGTCTCTACAGGCATTGCATGATCTCCATATATTCATATTTGTGCTAGCTGTGGTGCATGTTGTATTCTCTGCTCTAACAATTCTCTTTGGAAGCTTACAGGTTGGTAAAAACAAAAACACCTTGATAAGTGTGGCTTCTTTATTAATTGTTTTGTACTGCAGATTCGGCAATGGAAACATTGGGAAGATGCTATCCAGAAAAAGGAAGGCGATCAAGAACAAGGTAATGTACACATCTCCACATACGTCGATCCAACTTGACCAACTCGATAGAAATCTATAGGATTCCATCCCAAAACCAATTGGCAATAGGAGAAGTGACCTATGAGACTTATATAATGGTTTTAGCTTTTTTTATACATGTATGGGATATTGTCCTATGGAATCCTTCAAGATGAACCATGGCGCGGGGGTAGTTTTTTCTGATTGGGTTGGACTAGTAGTCCTCTACCGAACTGACCCAAATTTATAGTCCAAATATAGTGTTGGGGTCAATTGATCGATGACCCGCTCTTTGCTACTATGATAGAAATCCATATAGAGAATTCAATGGGGGATAGGAGAAGTGACCTATGAGACTGATATAATAGTTTCAGTTCTCTCCTTACGAGATACTCTCTCTGTCCGCGAATAGAAATCTCGTTTTTCCATTTTGGTCCGTCCATGAATAGGAGTCTCAGTTCATAATTACTATAAATGATAAAGAAGTCTCACATTCCACTAACTCACTCCACACACATCGTTTGAAACTAATATATACAGGTGAGACTCATATTTCATTAACTTTCTCCCACCCACTTTTCTTAACATTTCTTAAAACATGTACCGAAAATAAATGAGACTCCTATTCGCGACGGAGGGAGTAGTATTTATTTGTGTTGCAATTCTTAACACAACTAAGTTGGTGTGTTTGGTATACATACGCAGGGCAGCAACAGCAAGAAAAAGTAACACACATCCACCAGCATGATTTCATTAGAGGGAGGTTTCTTGGCATTGGGAAAGACTTGGCTCTTTTGAGTTGGCTGGTAAGTGGTAGCTCTCATTTTCTTCCAAATACTACACTACTCTTTCTTGTAACTCTTCTTTTTCAGCACTCCTTTTTCAAGCAATTTTATGGATCTGTGAATGAACTAGATTACACCACTCTTCGCCGCGGCTTCATCAATGTAAGCTTCTCACCTTTACCACTGCTCTCTTCTCCTGCACAAACAACCTTTACAAGTGTTTTTTCCAGAATCATTACAGAGATAATCCCAAGTTCAACTTCTACAAGTACATGCTCCGTGCTCTCGAAACTGATTTCAAGAAAGTCGTCGGTATAAGGTCGGTATTTTCTCACCTTATCACACTGTTACAACCTTGTTTACTGATTTTCTGTCCCATGCAGTTGGTATTTATGGATTCTTGTGGTGCTTTTCTTGCTGCTCAATGTTCATGGTAACTTCTCAGTTCTACTTCCTCCAAGATTAAATCTTTCCACCAATGCTGGTTTATATACATAACATTTATCATGCAGGATGGCATGCATATTTCTGGATTGCATTCTTGCCCTTGATTGTGAGCCCTCTCTCTCTCTCTCTCACACACACACACACACACACACACACACAAACCTAATTAACCTCCTTTTGTTGATTTGGTAGCTTCTTCTTGCTGTGGGAGCAAAACTTGAGCACATTATCACTCAACTAGCAAGAGAAGTGGCTCAAAGGCATGTAGCAATACCTGGGGAGCTTGTGGTGAAGCCTTCTGATCATCATTTCTGGTTCAACAAACCGCGTCTCGTCCTCATCCTCATCCACATTATTCTCTTCCAGAACTCCTTCGAGATCGCAGTTTTCTTCTGGGTGTTGGTGAGATATGATTGTTTCCCTTCTCCCTGCAACACTCCAAACTCAAACATCATATTGCCGCTGCAGGTCTTGTATGGCTTCGATTCTTGCATCATGGGAGAATTCGGCTACATAATCCCCCGGCTCATAATAGGGTACATACACCACACTCCTACACATCAGTTTCCCATTTGTTAAACAAAAATATAACACGACAATGTGTTCGTGTATAGGGTGCTGGTGCAGCTTCTTTGCAGTTATAGTACCCTGCCACTGTATGCCATTGTTGCTCAGGTATGTCTGCTTTCCTCTATAATTTAGAGAAACATACAATAGTTTTCAGTTTTGTAAGAGTTTTCTCGATTTCTGGAGTGAAGATGGGAAGCTCATTCAACAAGGCTATATTTGAAGATCACATACAAGCCAAGATCACAGGCTGGGCAAACAAGGCAAAGATAAACAGGAAAAATGTAGACGGCGGCAATAAAAAAACTCCCTCGCCGCAGCCACCTGCCACGGAGTCGACCACAGATCAAGGCAGAGAAATTGAAATCCAAACTATAAGTGCTCCATCAAATGGTCAGAACTGAGGGATTTCAGAATATGGAGCTCTAAAAAGAATGTAATTCAAGATTTCTGAGTAGTCAATAATTCATATATAGCCAAAAGAGAAGTACATGTAGCACTATAAATCTATTGATCAACTGCGAGTTTTCAGGTGGTGAGGAAAATTTTGTTTACAACATCCACAGGTAATGCATAAGCTGGATCTATAGCTTTGAGTCCGGGATATTCAAGAAGCGAAAGACCTGAATTCACCAAAAAACAAATGGCCAAGTGTTGCATTTTAGCAAGTAAAACATACAAAAAGGAGGGCAGTAGTAGTAGTAGTAGCTCAAAATCTTACCAGCAACACCAAAATAGGTGTGGAAGACATCGACAGCATCATCAGGTCTGTCTGAGATTCCACCATTCTCTTTATCCTGCGCCATTCAAGGATACAGCGTCAAAGATTACTCTATACATGTAAGCTTCTGTCAATTCCAAGTGCAAAACAATAACCTGGCAATCTAAGATGAAATCAGCGAGCTTCTTCTTATCAATCCAGTGAACTCTATCAATCATAATCAAACTACTAAGAACCCACCACGAGTAGCATACCTGGAGTTGGGAATATAACGCTAGATCATATGAGAACGATATTCATGTTGTCAGATTTCATACGAGGAAAGAATCACTCACATCAGGAAGCTTCTCAGGGCGCCCGTTTAAACCTCCGGATTTTACTTGACGTTCACATAACCACCATCCAAGGAGATCCTTGTCAACATGATCTAGAGAACCAGTGATAGCAAGAGCTCCCACACAACAGAAAACTGCAATAACAACTCAGCAACATGTGTCCACATCAGTTAGTTTTGACACTTGGGCCAAACATTTCATTTTCCAGAAATCCAGTCACAGAAATCAATGATTTTGTGGTATGACTTCTCCCGCAGCGGAATAAGAGGGATTATGACTCGTACTAAGTTAAGTTATCAGGTTTATAAATCTGTAGGTATTAATGTTCTCTTTATATTCAGTTATATAATGAGTCAATCACTTAACAAGCTAACCAAAGATGCAGTACTGAACCACAACATATGATACCTTTTGTACTCATTTACTTTCGACAAATTTTGCAAGTATGCGAAACACCTAAAGACATGATACATACTTTGTCCTGCATGAGATTCTGCTCCAGGTGTGCATCCAAATCCACCATCTAAATTCTTGCAACCAACGATGTACGCTACAGCTTTTTCTACATTTATCTTATCCAAACGATGTAGTAATGCGAGAGAGCATATTGCAATATAAGAAAACCTGAAAATATGCAAAGACTGGTTATTTTTCCAACCTAAAAAAGTGTTGGATTAATAAGAAAGCATACCTGGTATCCACTTCACCCCAAATGTCACCGGAAAATGATCCATCTTCATTCTGTAAGCTTGCAATATCTAGCTAGTAGGTTAAGTGCTTACGTAGTATTCAATTCTGATTCTGTGTTCGACTATACTATGGAATAGATAAATTTCAGCAAGAGAAAAAAATGCAAGTGGAAAAAATCATCCATCAGTGCAAATACATAATAGCAACCACCATCTGGCACTATTAATTTCAAAAACTATACTAAAGAAGAAAATATATACTTCCTCCGTCCCTTACAAAATGAACTTTAGAAGGGACACAGGCTTTAATGCACAATCGGTAAAGTAAGAGAGAAGAAGAGAAAAGACAGTAGAAGTAGTGTTAGTGGATAGTGGGGTCCACATTATTAGTAGTGTTTAGTTGGATTTGTATATGTAGCACAATACCTAAAAGGAAATAGTAGTTCTTATTTTTAAGGGACAGAAGGAGTATATAGTTATATCTATTATTGAAAGATACAATTGGCAACCTTCTCAATATCAAGAACATCTATCTTGTCAAATAGTGCTAAAACCTGAATAGCACTTAATGTGTAGAGCAGGTGAGGATCATGCCCTATATTACCACCAAAACCACCTGCATAAACCAAGGGACAGTAAGATGATGCGAGTTTATCCGAACCAACCTATTTAACATCTTCAATCAAAAAAAATAGTGTAAAGAACTAGCTGGAACCAGAACAATGTGAAGAAATAAACAATAATTTTGACTAATATCAATCTAAGGCAAACAATGCACGCAAAAACTAAAGCTTAGATACACACCAGATTGATCCTGACATTCCATGATCCACGAAACAACCTTGTCATGATCCACTGCATCAAGCTTTCCTAAAACATCCAGAGTAGTCAATCCCCAATAAGCGCCATTCAACCTCAGGTGCTCCATCACCACAGACGCAAAATCATCCTTTTTCTGCTACAAAAGGGTGCTCATTAATACTAGAAATACCTCACCAATTCAAGAATCTAGAGGCCTTGTTATCTATAAGAAACCCTGTCTTAGTGTATGTCGTATCATTTCTTAATGCCATTCTTTTATAATGTGCATTTTTCAGCAAGTTTCATTCCATAACCCCGGGGGGGGGGGGGGAACAAAACTTGGTACAGTAATCTACAAAGTAAAAACGAATATGAGGCCTACCTTTTCAATTGATACGATATATTTGACATGTTTTTCAACCATGAGCTCCCCCATTCTGTCATTTATTCAAACACAAAAAGTCAAACATAAGATAAAATAAAAAGAGCTTTAAAATATAACATCAAGAACAAATTTTCAACATCCAATATCTTAGCTGAAGTTACTCCATAAAAGAAAATTGACACAATAGCATACAAACAAATCTTCCAATATTAGGGTGCTCACTTCAGTTTGCCAAACTGAACAACAATCTTGTCAAACAAAATCTCAGAAAAGGATGCATACCCCGGTTTGAAGGCAAGTAGTGAGTATTCAATTTCCGATTAGATTTTTTGCTAAATCTGAACCAAACCAAAATTCTAACTTAAACAATCACCGTACTGCACCAAATTACCTAAATAAAGCAAAATGGTAAAACCAAAAATTTTCATATTAAACCAAACAAAATACGAATAAAAACACTGATCCCACTTCTCCCTATTCCATTCAAAGTGACACAATACTTTAATCTCTTTCACTTAACATGCTAAACTTTTTTAATCTCTCGTGCTGAACTTTATTCTCTCGCCACTTAAACATTGTTCAATACTGCCTAAAATCTTGTGGCTTCTGCTATATCATAAAATGCCTTCTTTATATTTGACTTACCTCGTAAAATTGGAGTATTACAAAATGCAAGTCATTTCTAACTATTGACAAATCATCAAAAGAAAATTAACAAAAAAAAGGGACCAAATGCTAATACAAAGAACAACAGCACAAGGGAGAAGAAGAGAAATACCATGTGAACCCACTCCGATTTAATACAAAATTTCGAAAATAATCTAATAAAAACAGCAAAAACCAGAACAGGCACACTGGCTGTGTGGGAAACAACTAAACGGAAGAAAAAAAAAACAGCAAGAAACAATTAAGGAGCAAGTAATAATGAATAAAATAGAAATCTAATACGCATAAAAATTAACAATATATTACTACTTGAGTGTGGGAAAGGAGCAGACACAGGCAGCGGCGGCGGGAAGAAGCAGACGGTGGCACGGTGGCGAGGGGTCTGTGTCGCGAAATTCAGAATTAGATTTTGGAGGAGGATATCAATGTAAATCACACGATCTGCTTTCCTGAAATATAGGAACTTTTAGAATTACGCACCTTTTTATATTCAACTTGTAACTTATTCCGAAGTATTAAAAAAAATAGAACCGTTTGAAACGGCACAAGTTTTATTAAAACTTTTAAACCTTGTCCCACATCGATTTCCGATCCTAGTTCATACAAGTATGGATAACCCTCCCATTAGCTTTATAAGGCCTTTTAAGGATGAGTGATTCATTTCTGATAGATTTTAATACACAATTGGTAAAGTAAATGAGAAAAATTAGTAAAGTGAGAAAAAGAAAAAGAAAATAGATTAAAGTAAGAGAAAGGAAGAGAAAAAATAGTAAAAGTAGAGTTAGTGGATTATGGAGTCCATGTCCTAATATAAAAAAGATTTTAAAATTTCTAATGATCCAAAATGGAAATAGTTGTTATTTTAAAAAAACTTAGAAAAAAAATGGATAAAATCATAAAATATGAGAAAAGATTGAAAATAGTGATAGTGACACATGGATCCATTCCTAAGGTACAAAGTTTTTATTTCTAACGAAAGGATACATGTAGTAACAAATTAAATCATAATTTTCACTATTTCGATAGTTGTACTAGTATTTTTATTATTATTATTCATAATATTTTGATTTATTTGGAATTATTAGTCCTACATAAATATTAACCAGTTTCTATTTTTAAATAGCATAGCTCAATAGATTTTTACTATCGTTTATATTTTTCTTCCCCTTCTACTTCTTAAACTACACTTCTTTCGTCCCTTATTAAGAGTCTTATTTTATCATTTTCATCCATCATACATTAAAAGTCATATTCCACTTTTACTATGAATGATAAGTAGGTCTCACATTTCACCGACTTATTCCATTCACATTTTATTTTATTATATATAAGTGAGACGCATATTTCACTAACTTATTCAATCAACTTTTCGTTATAAATCCCGTGTTTAAACCAAACAGAACTTCTATTCTAGGACCTAGAGAGTAATTAACAATACTTCAACGGAGGAAGTGACCTTTTTTAGATTATGGTGCTATTATTACTTAATATGGTTATCATTGTGGTTAATTTTGTTCGTTTAGCATTTATTTTGAGATAGAAAAATTATAAATTCGAGTCTAAATTAAAAATATTAATTAGGTCGGTCCATTTTCGGGTAAATTCCATTTAGGTTGTGAGATAATTGGATTGGAATTTGTGATCTTAACCCTAAGCGTTCGAGTTTAATTAGCTTGGCAGGCCAAACATGTACATATCAAAATTAACCCAACAGTAATTTTTTTATTTCTAAGGATCCTAAATTTATACTTAATATACAAAAGTTAAAGATACTAATCATAGAAGTATAAATGCAAATATGATCAAGTACAAAGTTGTATAGAGCCCATAAAGTGGACTAGACATCAAATTCCAGATAAGTGGTACTCAGGTTGCGGGCTGATCGAGTATGAGATTTACCAGTTAAACATTTTCGACTCTAACCTCTAAATTTAGCAGGCTATTGAGGTTAATCCATGAGTTTCAAGCTACACTAACATCCCTAATCTAGATCTTTGGAGCGTGCAAATTTGAACAGGATCTCATTATTTTCGATAGATCCGAACACAAGCCAAAAAAATCCAGTTTTGGATCTGTTACAGAACAGATTATAAAAGTTTGAATTTCAGCAAATAATGTACAACCAAGTCAAATGTTTTTGAAGCATTTTAAAAAAGCCAAACTAAACGCTATTCTTACAATATTAAAAGCAATGGATCTCACAATAAGATATGATTATAGTTAAAAGACAAACGTGCCATGCCTGGAATGAACAACTAACATCTGCCACAAGTTACAAATGTTTGAGCTTCTCTTCAACGAGTTCGATGCAACGGTAGAGAACCAACTCCACTGGGTTGAGTGCACACATAGAATCATCAGATTCTTTCATGCTTCGAGCCATGGTTCCACTCACCAATACACGTAACGGGAGAAGCCATTCCTTGTATACTTTCTGCAATTTCTCCTTGGCTAATATTCCACTACTGTTAGAATTTCCTGTATCACCGTCTCCATCACATCACAATGCAATATACAACACTTGGTTCGTGTATATAGGAACTTAGTTTTGGTGAGTCGTGTGAAATTCAAGATCAAAGGTCAAGACAATTTTCATTATTTTGAGGGAAATCTAATGATTAATTTCATATACATGTAGCATATAATCATGTAGTGGTTAGGTCTATATAATACCCTACATCGTCGACTTGTAAAAGGGAGGGTGATCACAGAAACTCCAAAACTGAAGCAACAAGCGCAGTATTACAAGATACGGAATTTCTATGATTCCAAAGACACTCGTGCTAACCTGTTGATTCAGTGATCAGTATAAATCTATAGAGATTGAGAGCTGACAAAACCTGCATCAATAGAAGGTAGATTAATTGCATTGCAACACAATTTACTCAGCATTAACTAGGATCATAGTCCCAAAAAAACTTATTAACATCTTTAAATGCCCCAAGAAAAATGGAATAACCAAAAAATGTCACCAAAAATGAAACACAGCATAATATTATAACCATGCAACACTAATGAAAATAAAATGTTTTAGAATTTATGACATTCCATTATTTTCAAAAGCAAATTTAAAAAGGCAGGCATGCGTAAGGGTCATGGTGGGGAGGGGCCGCTAAAAATTGATAAGCATAGAGAGGAGAGAGGTTAACTGCGTCACTGTCCTCGGGAAGGGATGGAGGTCCACCCTCTGGAGGCCTGAGAACCATTTCAACCAATTGTAGCACAGATGGGTTCCAAAGCGATGTGGATTGACTGACTTCGCTATTTGGGAGGGTATCCACTGATGCATTTCTTTTCACCAATTCCAATCGCATTTCCTCTCTCACACAATCTATAAGTATTCCAATCTGTAACCCAGAGGACCACATTCTCAACATTAAAATTGTCAATTCAACAGGCTTAGCAGTTTTTCATACTTTCAAAATGAGAGTACCTAAGAGCCTACCATAGAAGGAGAGTTGCTATTCTTGATCAAAGCCATTAAGACATCAAATCTCCAAGGAGTTGGGATGTCTGCAAGCATCTGCATATATAAACAATAAATCATGCCCATGAAAGTATTCAGTGGAAAATCTAGAAGACTTTGTTAATAGCTTCTGCGACAGAACAAGGAACACGATTAAGATAAAAGAAGTGATATGTTAGTGAAGGACAATTTATCACATAAGAACAGCAGTTATGCACCTAAATCCGGAAACACGATCTATAGACATTTGAAGTAACTCAAAGCTTCATAAGAACAAGTACATGAATTTTTATTGGAATGAAACTGCAAATTGCAAAAATTTCTGATGCACAATACAAGCAAAAAATACAAGAATTCTGTGATTACTATCATTTTAAGCTTGCTGGAAAGCCTGGAAGCAATAGAGGCTTTTCTTGCTTTAACAATAAAGATAATTAAGAGACTCATAAGATTTCTGAGTTTTTAAGCACTAGATAATGATAATGCCATTAAATGACTGTTTTTGAGAAATTTTCAGAAGCATGTTGACTGGGGGAGGGTGGATTAAAACTTAACAAACCATCTGATAATCTTCTCGTAGAGAAGAAGATACTCAAGATCTAAAGCACCAGAAATTTTACCTTCTTAAATGTTAGAAATGCTTTCTTTCTTAGTTCAGTCTCTGGAGTATACATGATAACCATTGTGACAACCTAATAATAACAAGTCAAATGAGTAAATGGTATAAACTTGAGAGTTTAGGAAAAGGAAATACTTATACAGTACCAACCTACCTGCAAGCTGGTATACATAGTTGGCATATGTAAGGAGTAGTCCACAAATTCATTGTTTGTATTCGACATGACGCCATCCATGATACATGCAATGAAGCTGA
This sequence comes from Salvia hispanica, assembly GCF_023119035.1. Lineage (NCBI taxonomy): Eukaryota > Viridiplantae > Streptophyta > Magnoliopsida > Lamiales > Lamiaceae > Salvia > Salvia hispanica. The sequence goes on along the minus strand of NC_062966.1, from coordinate 3,635,170 downwards.
TACCATCCCACTTCAATCCCCATGGCATATTGGCATATGAGAATAGGTACTTTAACATGCCTACTGCCTCCCATCTTCTAGTCCAGTTACCTTTGAGTTCCATTAAGACAGAGGTCATATCAGCTTTGGCAGCAAAAGCAATCTCACCATCCCCAAAGCCCCAAATCACTGGATCAGTCAGAGCAATTAGATCAATATCAGGTCTTGGCAACATCAACTAGAGAGAGATAGTTGGCAATTACTAACCAGCTAGTGCCGCTCCAAGCTTCACTTGAGAAAAGCAATCCACGCCAACTTCACTATAATCTGTAATTTTAGTTCAAAAAGGATCACAATTGTATGGCATCCACAACAAGGAGAGGTAAGTTTCTCCAATAGTTATATATGCAAACAACCTAGAGATGAATTATGATATACTCATATGAAGGCAATAATAAGTCACCTCCAATAACTAGTTTAGAGATCATATCAACTTCACATCCTGTTACCAGACCAATATAAGACAAATCACAATGGGGAAGGAAGTCAGACAATTGCAGCACCACGAGACGACATCTCAACTTGTCACTTGCCATTCCATGTGAAACAAGAGCCTACACATCAAGGATGATGCATTATTACATAGATGATGGCATCAAATCACTATGAGACAACTTAGTACAGCCAAAACTAGATTCACTTTCACAAAGATTGTCCACCATGATCTGCAAGACATATAGGCCTAACAAAGCGTTCAGTTTCCTGTTGTCCTCGCCTTCCTGCCATATGTGATAAAAATATCATTGCATAATCAGGTAAAGACACAAGATAAAGCAAATAATGCAGGATGGTTAGTGTTACCTACCAACTTTACACTGATTGTTCTTATAGAGCTGGCAATGCCAGTTGTTCTATTAAACAATTTCTCATAATCTGTATCTTCGTCATCGGACTTCAAGCACAAGGTTGTCAAAACATTAAGAATGATTGGAACTGCGTGTTTTACTTGTTCATAGAGCCGCCTCTGGATCAATACGATAACTGGAACCAGAAAAGCATGAATAACTATTCAGGATAGTTCAATGGGAGGTCCTTAGACTTATTTCGTACACACGGATATCAAGGATTTCAACTTTCAAGCATTAATTTTTGCTAGAAACATGACAAATCAGAATCTATTTTCGGGGCTCGGCATCAGAATATGTGTGTGATTAACCTTCCAGCATACAGACGAAAAACATGAATAAGATAAATGCAAAGGGTGGGTAAGTAGCCAACACTATCACCCCTAACCATGTATAGATAAATATAAATATACCTTTTGCGAGCCCCGTAAGAAGAGGTATGAAGCAATCAGGAAGCATGAATGGATCGCTTAGAGAAGATATTGCCTGTCATATTGCAAATATCATCTTTACTTTATTTGCAGGAACAAAAGCCAAATGCAAGTATTAAGCTGATAAGGAAATGTTGATTTTGCATATTCAGTAATGCACTGCTTGCTTGATATTTGAGAGGAAGATCAACAAATACATAAGTTAAAATTAATCAAAACCACACTTGTTATACCTCCAATAAAATCGAAAGCATCTCTCGTGGACTACATCTCTCTACGAACAAATCAACTACGCCTTCTGCGACCTCCAAACACCTATCAGATACACAAGCAAACCGCGCCACAGCCTTGGGCAACTCAAAAGCTAACGCATCGATGATCTCCTAAAAGAATAGTTCCATCTCAATCATCGAACATCAGTAACAACGAATTCGCGACATACCTGTCCAAGCGCAGGAGTGGCGACGTATTGATGAATTTGAGTGATAATTTCAACCGCCAACTCTTGCGAATACTGAGGCTCTTCTGCTATCAGCGACTCGGAGATTGCATTGAGGTTTTTTACGAGTTCTGCAATCGATTGCTCAGAAGTGGCGTAATCACCAGCTACGATCAGCTGCGCGCATCATGAGAGGAATTGCTCAGGAATTCGGGAGAATTGATGCGTAAGATATGAACAGAGACAAGTAGAAGCGTGGGGAAACATGATTAAGAGTCCATTACCTTGGCGCATGAAGCTAGGGTCTGATGGAGAGTGGTGAGCACAGAGTCCATCGGAGCTTTCAGTAATCAGTATCAGTCGGCGAAGTTATCAAGAGAGAGAGAATTGATTGGGCTAATCCCACACAAAATAGATCCAAGCGATAAGTTGGGCTTTGAGAATGGGCCACAGGACCATTATGGCTCAACAATATATCAAAGCTTACAACCGTCATTTCCTTCTTTTAGCAATTACTCCATACATTTATTCTTTTTGGATATCTCAATTAAGTTAATTATTTCCCTTTTCAACTAAAAACAAAATATTCACTCACTCTTACTTTATCTATCACCTACTTTAATCTTTTAATCTTTCATACTTTATTCATCTCTCATACTTTTTAACATAATTTCTTAATCTCCGTACCCAAAAGTTATGTCTCAACTTAGTTGAGACGGAGACAGTACAAGTTATTTATGATGAGACGGAGGGAATACTATAATATAACAGCGATATATTATTTACCTACGTAGTACTCCCTCCGTCCGCCATTAGGAGTTCATTCCTTGGGGCACGAGTTTTAAGAAATTTAAGAAAAGTGGATGGAAAAAAGTTAGTGGAATACAAGTGAGAGTCCTATCTATGGACGGACTAATATGGAGTTAGCATACTGGCCACTAGTTACATGTCTTGTTACAACCAATTTTCTCAACTAAATTCATGATCTTAGAGCATTCACAGTAGGCCCAGTCCTCCCATATTCATCCCAAAAATACCTCCCGCCCACGGCCCTCTAATAGTTTTTTAATTCTTTTTAATTGATGGTATTTATAAATATATATTGTGATTAGTCGGTGGGTTCGGGAAATCGCTATGGTGATTCATTACATCTAGGGAGAAAGAGAGTTGTGCATAAAAATTAAATAAATTAAGATAAAATGGAACGGTGACGGCTCGGCGGCCACAATAGGCGTTGTCCCACACGACGGTCGGATGGTCGCTTATTGTGAATGGTCTTAATGTTGGATCACAATGCTTGAACAAAGAATTCACTACCTTGGAATTTGCAACTTTCAATTCACTTTCCTCTGATAATTCTTAGGCCTCAGAAATTACAAGTGGTCAAAATCTGGTTGAACAAATATGATTATACATTATACTATTCAAAAGAAAAAAGAAAGAAATATATGGATGGAAATTGAAAATTAATAGCTATGCGTATGCGTAGGTGTGTGTGGTGGCGGACGAGGGCGCGAAGGCGAGGAGCATGAGCAAGGCGAGGATGAGGATGGGCAGCAGCAGCAGCAGCGACGGCGGCGGCGGCAGCGGCGGCAGCACCACGGGCAGCACCAGCAACGACACCGTCAAGCACAGCAGCAGAAACATCGACTCCAATGTGAAGTATCGAAACATTCTCTTCCCATGCCCCAATCGCAATGGATAATTACTACTCAATTCATATTCATTCTTCACATCCGCATCCCCATTTCTCGATCTCCTCAGATGGAGATTCATCAATGCTGTTGATCTCGACCTAGGATGCTCCCAATTCATCACTCAATCTCCGATCTCTCCTTTTCTTCAATTTTAGCGATAGATCTCGTCTCTTCTCTTTCAATCAACACGAATCTCAGCTGAATTCTTCTCGTCTGCCCTTCAAAATTACAAAATTATTTACAGATTCACACACAAAACAGCACCAGTTGTTGAAAGAGGTTTGGAATGTGTACCTTTAACAAATTGTAATGCAGATTTCGCACTCCACAATTCTTCCGTTTATTTCTTCAAAACTCAATATTGAAACTGAGAACAGGAGTTTTTATTGCTGCTGGGAATATGGGTGTTCGATTAACAAGTTGAGCCTTGTGGCGGTATTTTTATTCCTTGTTTACCGGGAGGGGTGGGTGCAAATTGCTTTATTAGGTAGGAAGGAAGGGATTTGGGTGGATCATGTGGTTGTGTTTGTTGCCTTAATTAAAAACTTTGGAGAGAGATACATGTATGCATGATTAATTATTAACTAGTATTTGAATATATTGAATTTACATGATTGAAAAAAGAGCCCCATTTGCCCATTTGTGTGCATGAGAGAAAACCATGGGCAGACAAGGGGGGTTTGGGGGTGGATTCAGTGTATGGGGGCTGTTGACAAGCAAATATTTTGATGGATTGTTCAATCTAATCTAATGAATTTGAATTCCATGGCCATCTCTAGGTTCTTCTCCCCTAGTCCCTTCATCCCATCACTATCTCTCTTTCTATTTAGGGTACTTAAGTGTCTTTGATGGAGTATATAAAAAAGGATTAATAGTCTTTTAAATTATAAAATTTAATTTAATTTCTGGTCTAACGCATGAAGTTTAATTTTCCTTTTTTTTTCTTGTTTCTTTTTCTATTTTAATGAAAAAAATATTATTTTGAACAACATTAAAAAAATGTTTTGTATATAAAATAGAACAATTGAGAAAAAATTGAAACTGGGTGATTTTATATTTCAATTTCAAATTTCATGAGATAAATAAGACCAGATTTTGACTAAATTTTAAGATTTAATAGCTATTAACTCTAAAAAAAGTAAAATTTTATTAGTTTATTCAATATATGAACATAGAAAGTTAACAATATATAATTTCTCAGCTTAAGTATCAAATGGATCGTTGTTTTGTGGAAAGAAATTCAAGTAGTAATTATTTTATATGTCAGAAATACATTGCCAATATATATGTACATACATATATCATATTAACAGTTCAATGTAAATGAAAGATCTTAACTAAAAATGCATGGTTACAAACTTACTATTTTCCATTACTAACTCAGTTTCATTTACAGCAACACATTTTTATTTTAAAAATGTTACATTCAAAGTTACACAATTCTAAAAATAAATAATTTCACTATTTATTATTTGTTCTCTCTGCACAAAAATAATTGAGTACTAGTATTATATAAAATCATGTGCCTAAAAAGAAATACTCCTAATATACTTTAACGAGACTAGGATTATTAAATTTGGAATTTTCACTTTACTGTGTTTTTCCTCAAGTCTGGAAATTCGGCTGTTTCCTCTTTTTTTTACAAAAGAGATTGAATTTTCTTTCTTTTCAATTTTTAAAATTTTGAAGTCAATAAAAATTGCATGCCATGGACGTACCTACTCATCGTTGCCAACACGAAATTCTGATTAGGATTAATAGGAAAAAGAAGTTGAGAAATGTAACTGTTGATATTTTTCACTTAAATTGCTTGAAAATGATTTTAAATGAATTAACGATGAGTCGACCTCAAGTAAGTTTCGTTTTCACGTTTTTATTGCTTCTTGGTGTGAACTCAAACTCAAGATATTGTGCCAAACAAAGTAATTATCTTTCATTAAAATTAATTTTTTTTTTGCCATTCCGAGCATTGGAGCTCAAATAAGTTGATAACGTTAACATCTAGCCACATATCGAGCATTGGAGCTCAAATAAGTTGATAGTGTTTATTTTTAGTGATTTGCTAACATCTAAAGTTTCTTGGGCTACGCTTGGGATTGGGAAATGAAATTCGGGCAATGGAATTGGAGACTTAACCAATTCTAGTATTTGGTATCACAAATGAAAATATAGAATTGGAATGGAATTCTAATTCCAAATTTCCTAATCACACAATTTCAATTCTACATATTAAACCAAAAAAATGTGATTCCACAACTTTCAAATCCTAGGTCAGAAGAGAAAAACACGGATCCTATATACTCCCTCCGTCCCCTATTAAGAGTCACTCTTTGACCGGGCACGGATTTTAAGAAATATAAAGAAAAGTTGGTTGAAAAAGTTAGTGGAATGTGAGACCCATTTTTTATATTGGTTTTATAATAAAATGTGAGTGAATTGAGTTAGTGGAATGTGGGACCTACTTACTATTTATGGTAAAAATGAAGTGTGACTCTTAATTGGGGACGAACCGAAATGGAAAAGTGTGACTCTTAATGGGGGACGGAGGGAGTATATGTGAATCAGAAGAAAAAGTGGGTCACTATATCATATCGTCTTTCTCCCCCCTCTCCCATATCTCTTCCCGACGACGTTGTGCCCTAATTTGGGAGCAAACTTCTTCTAGCAGTGGAATTGTAGTTTCAAATTTTAATTATGTAATTTTCTTATTTAAATTACAAGTGTTTCTTTATTATTTGTGTTTTTAGTTATGTAACTTTAGTTATTTAATGTAATTATTTGTTCTTTTATCCTTAAAATCTTAATTTAAATAAAAATAATAAATGTAAAACTATTAAATTCATTTTAGTACACATAGATATAGAAAATGTATAAATATTCAGGCAACTATGTACATATCTCTAATATTGTATTTCGAGATTAAATCTGTATTGTGTTTGGTTTCTAAGATTGAATCTGACAACTCAATCCTAGATGGATAGTCATGTGATAATTTGTCATAGCCACCCCATTCAATTAAAATATTCTAAGAACTAAATCATAGACTACATTTCATTATTATTATGTCTAACAATATGAACAATCACAAAAAGTATGAGTTTCTATATCAAATTAGTCTTATTTTTTCCTATTGAGGTGTCCATAAAAAATTTTGATCTCTATCTATGTTTAGAAGAAATTTTTTCTCTAATGAAGTAGACCTCACTTTCTACTAATTATACATCAATCGACTTTTCTTTTTATCTCTCTTACTTTACTAATTTTACATTAAAATTGATATTATCACTACTAAAACTAATTCTTTGTGAATGAACGTATTATTTTTTTAAGAAAAAGAAGCTATAATAAATCATCACGTTGGTGCCCACAATAGAGATCTAAACTAACGATCACATTCCATTTAGGCTCATAGTCGTGAGACACGACCATAAGACATTGTCATGGCTCACGTTGACAGCCCAAAATGGCACCAACAACCTTCTTATATAGTGGTCTTAACAATAAATTTGTTATTCCCTTCGTCCCATTCAACATAATTATCTTCTTTTTTTTTTCCTTTTTTTGGTATCAATTAAGATTGACCATTTCATTTCTACTTATAGAATAAACCCCCTTCTTTCATTTTTTTTTATTAAAATATTTAATAATCTTTTTCTCTCTGTCTCATCCTACTCAATAACTCTCCACCTAATATTTTGTGCCACTAAATGTGACTATTGTGAATAGGGCCGAGGGATATGATTTTTCTAGTTTTGTTAGAGATCTCCAGTGGAGAGGTAAATAGAATAGTATATTAATATAACTATCATATTTACTTTTTTTTTATGAAAAAATATTCTCTAAGGGGAGAGGTATTTTAGAAGATATTATACATTTTTGTATTTTGAAGAGGTATCTTTACCTCCCCATCAATGGAGAGGTAAAATCTTATAAATACCGTATTTGCATTCTTTCCATGTAAAACCTTCTTTAAGGGGAAAGATATTTAAGAAGGTATCACACATTATATTTTATAATGTATTTTTTTACTATTATTTTATTTTTTTTAAAATAATTTATCTTTCTATATACCTTTTCCCTTTAGAATGTGTTACTTTTTAGAGTGAACTTCAAAAATGGTCCCTGGACTATGGGTTTATATCGAAAATGGTCCTTGGACTTGAAAAATATCACCAGTAGTCCCTGGACTAAGGGTTAATATAAAAAACGGTCATTTTGCATTGTTTCAAGACGAAAATGCCCTTTTGAGGAGTTTTGGGGGTTTTGGGCAATTGAGTCTTTTTACACTTTTAATATTTTAAATCTGATATTATTTCAGTTATGTACTAAATCTAATATTATTTCAAAATTATCATTCTTCTTCCCTTATGTCATCCTTCACTTTGTTTCTTTATTTCAATATTAGATATAATTTATAAAATAAAATTTTAAATTTTGATTTTTAAATATCAATAAAATTTTTTAATTAAAACTATTAATTCATGGACACTATAAATATTGATTAAAACTATTAATTTTTGTTCTTTAATACTCCCTCCGTCCCGGATAATTCGTCCCACTTTGACCGGACACGGGTTTTAAGAAATCTAATGGAAAGTTAGTTGAAAAAATTGGTGGGATGTGGGTCCTACTTTTAAAGTATTAGTTTTATAATAAAATGTGAGTAGGAATGAGTTAGTGGAATATGAGGTCCACTACCAAAAATGGTAAAAGTGAAGTGGGACAAATTATGTGGGACGGACCAAAATGGAATACTGGGACGAATTATCTGGGACGGAGGGAGTATAATATTCAGCTGAATTGAATAAGTAAAAAAAATAATATTAATCATGATGGGAAAATAAGAGCTATTCTATTTAGCCTTCGTTCGGTTGTTATAATTGCTTGTGATTGAATATTATGAAGTTGACTAAAAATTTTATATAGGAGTATTTTTGTTGAAATTTTCTAGTCATTTTGATTGTTTTCAAATTAATAAACGAAAATTATATTAGTCTTACATTAGATGCATATTTATTTCAAAATAAATCGTGTTATATGATCTATTTATGATTAAAGCTATTAAATATTGATTTAAACTAAGACGTTGTCGTATCTTATTGATTAAATATTAGACACTATCAAATATTGATTATGACTATTAATTTTTGTTATTTATTAATTTTTATAATTAAACAAATTTATTGATATTTAAAAACTAAAATTTAAAATTTAATTTTGTAAAATTAAATCTAATATTGAAATAAAGAAACAAAGTGAAGGATGACAAAATGGAAGAAGGATGATAATTTTGAAATAATATCAGATTTAGTACATAACTGAAATAATATCATATTTCAAATGTTAAAAGTGTAAAAAGACCAAATTGCCCAAACCCCCCAAAACCCCTCAAAAGGGCATTTTTGTCTCGTAACAGTACAAAAGGGTCGTTTTTGATATTAACCCTTAGTCCAAGGACTACTGGTGATATTTTTAAAGTCCAGGGACCATTTTCGAGATAAACCCATAGTTCAGGGACCATTTTTGTAATACCCGCACCCTTATTTCCTTCCTTTCGTTTTGTTATTGTCGAACTAAAGATGTAAGTTCTCTTTTCACGAAGAGTTATTGGAACTCGAGCCCTTGTTATGAGATTTAATTCTTTTTAGTTGCAAGTAAAAGCTAAAGTAATCAAATGAACTAAACAATTGGAATTTTCATTGTAAAATATCACGAATTTTCGAATAGAAATTTCGAAATGCAATTAACGAGCAACTAATGTTCAAATACTACAATACTTAGAACAAGGCTTAATTAATGACAACTAAGAAACAAAAAAAAAAGATGAAATATGCATGGAACAAATGGCAACGGGTCTCTTCTTCCGGGCCGGAAGTCGCAGCCCTCTCCGATCAGCCCGTTGGGCCGAGGCATCAAGCCCGTCTCGGACAGCAGCTTGGCAGCCCAAGTCCCCTCCCAACCTGCAATGTAGGGACCAGCTTAAATTGCTAAGAAACAAAAGGAAATAAGGGGGGCTACTAATTGAAGAAAATGGACAACATCTCTTTAGTGGAGAGACCAAAGACTTACCCAAAAGGGGGCAAGTCCAGCCTGCAAATCCTCCACCCTAATGCAGCACCTGTTTCTCACCAGCCACAAGCAAACAATGGGAGTTAATAGCCAAGTACTAAGTACTCAAATAGAGCCAATTCTCAAGTATATCTTGCTGCAGAAACATAGTCAAAAGGGGGATCTCTGCAAGAAGGGAACAAGGTAGTATAACAGCCAAATTAATTCCCCATAGTACACCAAAGCTCAGCCTATAAAGACCTCTCCACACCACATACCAACTCCTTTCACACACACTTCAAAATTTCAGCAAAAACAGAGAGTTAGAGGGTGGAGCAAGTAGTGAACAGCCGCAAAGTCAGCCACTCCTTCGTTTTCCAGAGGTAATACACCTCCATTTTCTTTTTCTCCCAATCAATTTTCATGTCATCATATAGAGACACCACAACTTAAGAATCACAATCAATATAACACAAGCACACCCTCTGCCCTTGTTTAGAACATCATGCTAGCTCAAGAACACAGAATCATAGCTATAGAAATCTCATAACAGTAGTAGCATTGTTAGAGCTTTAACACATAAATGGAACAAGAGTACAATAGGCTGCCTTTATGCTCGAAATCAGTAGCACGCATATGTAGAATTTCGTTTCAGGGAGCTAATGTCCCTCCAAAATCAACTCATTTAAGCACAATCAAATCGAACACCCCCCCCGGCTGTTAATTGAAAAAAAAAATACAGAGAAGAACATAACTTGGAGTAGAGAACTTATCTTCGGGGTGAGTCGGGGCTGTTCGGAGTTGTTTCGGGGACTATCGTGGCGGTTCGAGAGAGACTCGGCGAAGGACGGTGGCTGCCGGTTTCGTATGGGCAGCAGGGGCTGACCACGTGACGAAGGCAGCAACCGTGGCTGGAACTCCACGGCGAGCCTAAGCTCCTGAGGTGAAGACGGCAGCGGCGAATCGCCGGAGAAGAGGGGGGAAGGCGGAGATGGCTGGAGCGGCGCAGCAGGCGGTAGCCCTGCTCGTCGGGCAGCCGAGGACTTCTCCGAACTCGACGGAGAGAGAGAGAGACGGGAGTTCCCACCGACGGAGCTCCAAATTTTCGCCGAGGATGAGAGTGACGAATGGCGACGGAGCACCGGCGATTGAAGGAGGCAACGCTGAATTCGCCGGGGAAAAGAGAGCGGAGCCATTTGCGCAGAGAGAGAGAGAGAGGCGATGCCTCCTCTCCTTCTCCGACGGTGCAACATCAGCAGGGCAGCGACGCGGGATGCCGAGGGAAAACGCCGGCGGCGCTTCGGCAACCCGGGTGGAGCGGCGCCTTCACCGAGAGGAAGGAGGGGGATGAGTCTAGGGATTTTTCCCCCAAATCGATTTCTGTGAGAGCCGATGGAAGTGAGAAGAAGTTTGGGCCTCTTTTGTTTTATTGTTTAGGGCCTCTTCTTATTTACTTTGTTGGGCCTCTCTAATTAAAGAAATATGGACTAAGGAAATACTTTAGAAATGGGCTGCCTTGTTATAGAATTTAATTATGGAGTTTGGGCCACCAACTCAAATTAAAGTATGGACTAGGAATTTAATTAAATCATGAGCCCACCTATGTTGCTCAATCAAATAATTGAGGTTAAGTAATGGTCCGCCAATTAATTCTACGATGATAAATTTAATTCCCGGACTTTAGTATTAGCGCTCGAATAATTTATGGTACGAAATGATGAATAGACCTCGAGTCTATTTTAGTGCTTGAATAAAATATATAGGAGGTAACGCTCTTTCGTTAAACGAATAATTGATAGACCTCCACACCAAACTAAACCGCAAGATTTATTTAGTGCTCAAGGACTACTTATGAATTAAGAAAAAGGAATAAAATGATCACGCACTTAGGATGCATTCATGTTTAAGCTTAATGGATATCTCAAAATCTAATTAAGTATCATTTTATTTCCTAAAGGGACGTCGTCACGCGTCGTCTAAGGCCAAGTTAAAGAACTTACGGATAGAGATTTTGCTTTGAGGTGGGCATTCTTTCAAAACGTGATTTCAGTATGAAAATGTGAATCTTTGCTCAAGTATGTTGTCATGCCATGTTTTGTTTTATGATTACCTATCTGCTTGGCTATGCCAATTTAAGTTAAATCGAATTCGGGTCCCAGTAGGGCCGCAAACCCTACTCGGACTAGTGTACACATGAGGGGACCGTGAGCTAACAAAGGAGTTGGCCGGTCCAGTGACCGTCGTGGAATGTGGCCACATTCCCGGTTCACATCAGTTTCAGATATGGTATATCTATGTTACGTGATTGTGCAATCAAATCTTAATGAAAAGAAAAGTATTTAGTGACTCGGGTCTTTTAAGTAAAACCCCGTGATCACTCAACTGTGGCATTGACAAAATAAAGATAGAACTGTTTTTGGCAATGTGCTCACTGAGTATATCAAATACTCAGCCCTGCATGTTATTTTCAAATGTGCAGGTTGAACGTGGACGAGCAGGCGAAGGTGTTGGGAACGATCCTTAAATAAGTAGATAGGTAGCCCAAGGTAGTATGTCTCCATACATACTACTTTGTCTTGGACTTTTCCGCTGCATTAGGATTTTGTACTAGGAATTTATGAACCTAGACCGCACTCTGACTTTATTTTGGCCTTGATTCACATTCGCCTATGAGACTAATGTCCTATGTTCGACTTATCAGTTATGTTTATCCCATTATATTGTTTCTAAAGTGTTATTTAGTCACGTATAGATGCAATCACTACCACTAGGGGGTATGTGGTCGTGACAGAGTGGTATCAGAGCACCGTTCTTTCGCTCTGGACCCAAGAACCTTCTTTCAAGCCTTAGTCTAGAATGATAGTACTAGACTAGAATATGACTAAAATGGAAAGTTTAAAAGGGACCCAACACCTCGCCTCGTCACGTTCAACCGCAGCAAAGGAGGTAAATACCTATGTTCTTAAAATTTTCTAAAGGAAATTTTTTTTTTCAGTCATGCAAAAACTACGCAACTTTTTTTTTTCAAGGAAATGTATCTTTCATGAAACTTTATGAGTTGCTTTTGACATTAAGTGTAATGTGCTATGCGTGATCAACTATGTGATCTTTGAGCTTATGGTGATGGAGTTAATAACTCATAGCTGGGACTATGCATGCGAATCTAGAGCGCCTAAGAAAGTATATTAGGCTAGAATACTTATGAACAAGTAGTTGTGAATGACAACTCTTTCACCGCCCCCAAGAGCGATGAAATCTATGGGGACATGCAAGTTAGGGCGAACCCCTCACTTTTATTCAAGTATGTAATATTAGACGCGAACTACGACATACTATATTACGGCCTTTACGTTTTAACGTGAACACGTCCAAATTTTGAGGACCCACGCGTCACTCAAAGCCAAATATTCATATGATCTACCTTCCACTTGGAAACCCTACTGATTTCTCGATATGACGACTAGTACTATATCTTCCACTTTATGCATATTACTTTTATACCTTATATACTCCCTTTACACGATATTGAGAGCCTATCCTTCGTGCAGATGGCACGACAGCGCTATACCCACCGTAGGCCGCTCCGAGCCGGTGCGGATTCCGAGGCAGTCGTTCGCTACTTCCGGTCCTACCGTCGCTGCCATGGGGATACGCTGGCGGAGTTTGTGGCCCACTATGCGAAGTTATGGGATGAGGCCAATCGTCATGGGGTGAAGGCCTACGAGGGCATCATGAGGCTCGTTGATTTGTTTCCCGAGGAGTGGCGGAGTTGGATGATGGCCACCGCCGAGTTGTACACTTCGTCCCCGCCTCCCACGTATGAGTCTATCGGAGATATGCCCGGTTTTCTGAGCGCAGTCTCAGCGGGGTGCTTCCACTTCGGTGATGGGCCCCCACCGGAGACGCAGGCACCCGGGAGTGAGAGATTTCGCAGATTGCCACCCTTGGCCCTCATGCGGGGTGCGGACGGGGTATTCGAGGAGGGACAGTCATCTCGGGCTCCCGCACGCAAGAGGAGCCGAGTAGAGATCACTCCCGACTCGACTGATGAGACCGAGTCTATGGGGAGCAGTATGAGAGATAAGTATGATGACAAGGACCCAGAGGAGGAGAGTTCAGACGAGGATGAGATCAGTGGAGTTCGTTCCCCCACCACCGGTCGGACCTCCACCAGAGATACCTCCACCTCCAGTAGAGCCCCACCCTGAGGTCCTACAGCAGCCTCTCCACCCCGCGGACCTGGCCTTCTACCGGGGATTGTATCTTTATGCCACACACATCGACAGGGACTTTGTCTCGAAGCCCCACATCCCTGTCGCACCAGTGGCAGCCCCAGAGCCACCAGAGCCCGTTGTAGTGCCAGAGTACCCCGAGGAGCTACTGTCTCCGATCGAGGCGCTCCATCAGGGGACTAGTCATAGCGACCCGGTGTGGATCAGCAGTGACTCTGAGTAGGATTGATCTGACGGGCCTCAGACGAGTTCGTTGTAGTAGCTTAGCATCATGTTTTCTTATCCCATGTATCGAACGTTGTAGGAGCTTTCTTATTTCCCTTTTGCCCTCACATGTATCAGATATTAAGTCCTCTCTAGAGGCAATTTTTTTTTCCCTTGACTTATGACATGTGATGTTTCTTGGCTATGTTATTCGATATTTGTTATTTTGCTCCTTATGTTCAAGAGAATGGTGCATTTAATGAATCTAATGCGTACGATCATGACATTCGATGAGTATAAATCCATGTTAACCTTGTTATCCTTAGAACAGAATGCCACCAAGGAGACGTGCCGGACGGCCAAGAAGGAATGGCGAGGTGCCACAAAATGTACCACGAGGAAATGGAGCGGGAAGAGGGATGACCCCACCACCTCCTCCGCCGCCTCCACCTCCACAGGAGCGGCGAGTGGAGGAACTTTTTCTGAGACAGAACCCCCCAGTGTTCAATGGCTTAGGGGATCCGGCTACGGCCGAGAACTGGATACGTGCCATGGAGCGTATCTTCAACTTCCTGCACTGCAATGACCAGGAACGCTTGACTTGTGTGACCTTCCAACTGACAGGATCAGCTGATTTCTGGTGGGAGGCACGGAAGAAAACTATGACCCCGGAGCAGCTGGCTCTGATGACTTGGAATGAATTCAAGACTGAGATGTATGATAAGTATATTCCGAAGAGTTACCGAAAGAGCAAGGAAGTGGAGTTCTATAACCTGAAACAAGGACGGATGTCCGTTACTGAGTATGACAGAATGTTCTGCGACATGTCTCGCTATGCGCCTGATCAAGTTGATACTGATGAAAAGATGGCTGATAAATTTTGTGCCGGTCTGAGGTACGAAATAAGGATGGCCTTGGCAAGCCTTGGAGGGTTATCATACCCCGAATCACTGAGTCGAGCTTTGGATATTGAGGCAGCCATGCCCAAAGAGAGGTCAATTGTGCCTGTTGCCGCAACACCACCTCAACAACAGCACAACTTCCGAGAGAAAAGGAAGTGGGATGGAGATCGTGCCCCAAATGAGACTAAAAGGCAGCAAGTTGCTCTGAGGCCACCACAGAATGGTGGAAGGCAAACCGCTCCGAATCAGATGGTGGAGTACCAAACTAGAGCCCCTCCCTGTGCTAAGTGCTCAAAGAATCATCATGGGGAGTGCAAGGCTGGGACTGATAGGTGCTTCTACTGTGGCAAGGGCGGACATTTCTCTAGAGAATGCCCGGATAAGAATGCTGGAGTAAGAGGGAGACAGAACTATCAGGGGCAGCGTCCGCAACTGCGGGCACTTCAAGCTGAGCCGAAAGGAAAAGCGGCCCTACCCCAAGCTCCACAACACCAGCGGCAGTTACGGCAGAGGCTTCCCACTCAGGCCAGAGCTTTTGCACTGAGACAGAAGCAGCCTAAGATGGAGCAAGGGAACCAGGAGCAGGGCAATCTGGCAGGTATGGGAACTCTCCTCAACATACCTATTGCCATTTTGTTTGATACTGGTGCATCACACTCGTTCATATCAGCACCTTGCGTGGATACTTTAGAACTGCCTACTGATGCAATCGAACATAAGATGAGGGTGTCCTCACCCGTAGGAGGCCTTATAGATATCTCACGAACTTGCTCGAACGTAGAATTCACTATGGGAAACCTTAAGTTAGTGGCTCACAATTTGCATGTGATGTTGATGTGGAGCGTCGACATCATATTGGGAATGGATTGGTTAGCCGAAAACTACGCTACCATTCTTTGTAAGGAAAGGCAGATCTCGCTGCAATACCCAGGAAAGGAACCCACAATCTTTCACGGAATCTCCATGAGGCGACGAAAGTCCATAATTTCTGCACTACAAGCAACCACTATGATAAGGAAAGGATGCCCTGCATACCTCGTCTATCTGAATGGAGAAGAGAAAGAGGACCGAAAGATAGAGGATGTAGCAGT
>NC_062966.1:3587144-3619142 GCF_023119035.1 Salvia hispanica | reverse complement strand
GTTAAAAGTGTAAAAAGACCAAATTGCCCAAACCCCCAAAATAATATCAAAGAGTATTTTCGTACCAAAAAAAAGCCAAAAGGACCAATTTCGAGATAAACCCTTAGTCCAGGGACTACTGGCGATATTTTTAAAGTCCAGGGACTATGGGCGAGATAAACCCATAGTCCAGGGACCATTTTTGTAGTTCACTCATTTTGAAATAATATTTGATTCAGTACATCACTGAAATAATATCAGATTTAAAGAGTAAAAAGACTAAATTTCCCAAACCCCCCAAAACCCCCTAAAAGGGTATTTTCGTCACGAAACAGTGAAAATGACCAATTTTGAAATAAACGCTTAGTCCAGGATTGTCTGGGGATATTTTTAAAGTCCATGGTTCAATTGCGAGATAAACGCATAGTCCAGAGACTATTTTTTTTAGTTAATGGTTATATAGTAAGCATTTAGACTCCATAAATATTTTAAATGTTTATTTTGATATACAAGTAATAAGATGCAATAAAGATCACGTAAAATAAGTATTTTATAATAATGAATAAAATGTAATATCAAATATGGAGTATTAAACTTTTTTTATTTTAACTAAAATATAAATACTTAGCGTAACAAAATAATATATGTAAAATAATAAAAATAACAACAAAACCACTAGGCTATTAATTATTATATGACATATGAAATTCATATATTTCTACGCACCGGGGAGCGACTTTGCTATTTTGAGTTCGATCCTAAAGGATATTTTAGGTTCTTCTGACGGCCGGGAGGGGGCGGTAGCCCCCCCTCTTGCGCCCCCAAATCACCAGTGGCCGTTGGCAATGGACATTAGCGTCCTCCCTCTTAGGCCCCTTGCTCGCGAAAAGGGTTTACTTCGTCGAGCCCTCTTCCGTCCATCACTAGTACTAATACTCTCTCCGTCTCAAATTAGTTAATGCATTTTTTAGACACGTAATTTAAGAAATTGATATTTAAAGGTTAAGTGAAGAAATAATAAAGTAGAAAGGAGTTGTTTAAAACATCAATTTTTGGACGGATGGGTCGAATTGGGAACAAAATTGGAAAGAAAAATAGCGTCGGCGATTTTGTTTCTCCGAAAATCCGGCTTCCGCTGAGGAAAAAGAGAGAATGAAGAAATGGGGAAGAAGAGAGAAAAAGAGAAGAAATAAAGCAAAGAAGGCGAAATAAATTAAACATTTTAATGAAGAATAGAGAGTAAATAAACTGAAAAGCCCTTCATGGATATTTATGTCAAAAAAAAATTAAACTAGTGAAAAAGTACCTATTATGGACCTCATATGATATTTTTAAACGTTATTAACCAAAAAATGACACATTGGCAAAGTTCACAGACTAAAAAAAATGTTCCCTCTATAATACTCCTTCCATCTCAACCAACTAAGTTAGGGCAAAACTTTTATGCATAGTGATTAAGAAATTGTATTAAATGAATTAAATGAAATTAAAATAAAACAAGAAAGATTAGAGAGAGTAAAGTATGCAATACTCCCTCCATTCCAAAAAAATAGTCTTCGTTTTCCATTTTGGATGTCCCATAAAATTAGTCACCTTCTACTTTTAGCAAGTTTTATTTTTCTCTTTTATAAGGTGGTTTACAAAATTTACATTTAAACCCGTGTTGTCCTCAAAGTTCTTATTTTTATGGTAGAGAGAGTGTAGTAAGTAAAAGTGATTAGATGTTTTATTTTTTTTGAAAAAAGTAAATGATTCAACTTATATAAGACATCTTTATAAGGTATACGACTCAACTTAGTTGAGACTAAAAGAGTCTTTGAGTTAGTGAAATGTATGACCTTAGTACCATTTATGGTAAAGTGAACCGGGACTCCTATTTGCGCACAAATTAAAATAGAAAAAACGGGACTCCTATTTGCGGACGAAAGGAGTATATACTAAAATTAATACTACAAGTGAGGCTCATATTCCACTAATATTTTTCCATTCACTTTTCTTAATATTTCTTAAAACGCGTGCCGGAACTTCTAATGATGGACGAATGGAGTAAGTAACTTTGGGGACCTCATATATGATTATTTGGAATTTAAAAATGTGGAGTATGAAAATTTCTTTTATAGATTGAGGGGTACTTTAGTCTTAAATCTTTTGAATAATCGTGGCATGCTATTTATTTTGTCAAAAAAAAAAAATCAAATTAAATAGAGGGAAAAATAGGGAAAAAAGGTACTCGTATAATTTGTGCTTAGATAATTTCACCTCTAAATCCCCGCCTAAAATTCCCCAACCCCATAATTCATTTGCTTTAAATTTAAAATAGATAAGTTTTTTCAAAAAAGTAAAACAAAATTCGACACAACAATGGCGGAATCCAAATTCGACCCGCAGCCCATCGCCGACGGCGGCGGACTCTTTGCCTCGGGTCGGCCGAAGCTCCGCCTTACATCGGAGTACGACAGCGACACCTCCATTTTCTTTCAGAAGGTGTCTTGCAAATTATTGGACAATTTAGCTAAATTGAAGCTGTCGTTCTACAACAACGGCAAAGGGGAGGTGTCGGAGCCCCAAATCTCGTTCATCTCCAAGTTCTTCTCGCTGCAATACGACGTCGAGGAGCGCGACGCGGTGCTCAAGACGTCGCTGGAAATCGCGCCGGGAGTTCAATTCCGAGCTGCCCATCAAGTCAAGGTTCTGTTTCTGTGTTGAATTCTTTGATCCGATTTTGTTATTATTTACCTCAGATAAGTTGATTGATTGTGTTGGTTGGAGTGTAGGGATTGGACGGTGGAGGAATTTTGACTATTTTAAAATTGTTTTTTGCCCCTTTGTTTAATGTTTCATTTCCCTCACTTGGAATTGAGATGATTTGTGTCAATGAATTGAATTAGGTTAGTTGATGTTGGATTTGAGAGTAACAGCTTGGTTATGCACAAAATTTGAGTCCATACTTTCTGCTTTGGTTCAAATGCATAGATAACAGAATAGCTTCTAGCTTCTATGCTGTTCTTTTGATTTATGGAAATTTTACACAGTTCATTATCACAGAACTTCAAGAGATTGATGCTTCTGTGAATTTGCCTCTTGCTAAGCCATCATCATTGCAATTTCAAGTAAAATTGCCAATTCTTAGTTGCTTAGTATCTGTGTCCATCTTTTCTTTTCTATTTTTTTCTCTTAATTGTTGTTATATGTTGGCGACTCTTTGATGAAATTGAAGAGTTCATAATTGAATGATCTTTGTCACTGAGCAATCAAAAGTTGTGGTTTAAATTATGTTAAGTATATAAACGAATTGGTATTGGCTGTTATTGTTTTCCACCACCCTTCTTATAATTGATATGAGATGAAAATGTTTTATTTGATCAACAAGTCAGTTGGACAGCTGTTTATTTAGCATCTAGTGTTATATGATCTATTCTAATCCGCTTTCAATACTTTGATTACTAATAGGCTCGACAAGGAGAGGTTTCAGTGGTTGCAGATCTTGCTACCCCAGCCTACAAGCTCGAATTAGCATCTGCTGTTCCATCTGTTGGCATGGTTAGTTTTCTTCACTGTTTCCACTGTTTGAAATCTTGTCATGAAGTTCATGCTTGCCAACAGATGAGGAGTTATAACTACCTACCTCTTCCTATTTATAATTTGTTTTTATACTTAGTAAGTGTGTTTTTTCTTGATACAGCCAAAGGCAACTTTCAAATTTCCTCTGGGTGAAGTTTCATTAGAGGAGAAAGAGGTGGGGGATGAAGAAGAAGAACAAAAAAGAACTTTATCAGTCAATGGGATCCTCAAAAGCAATGTTTTAAATGGTCTGTGCACTGCTCGATACGAAGAGGAAAATTGGGATCTAAGATATGCATTCAAGGTAGTTTTCTTCTGATCATTTACACTCTTTATCATCAGTAATGACGACTGATAATCTTTCTATTCTTCTAGATGATAAAAGTTCACTCAGGGGAATGCTTGTTTGTTTCATTTATTTCATCACTGACACAATCATGATCTTGTTGTAAGAGTCAAACAAGTATTCTGAATTTATTTGCTGAATTTTGTCCCTTGTAGGATGAGCATCTAACTTTTGTTCCAAGCATTTCACTCCCTTCAAATGTACTGTCATGTGCATTTAAGCGGAGATTCACTCCATCAGACAAGTTGAGGTGCTCTCTCTTTCTCCCTCTCTTGTTCCGTTCTATCTAGTCCTCTCTTGTTCTTTGGCAAAACACAGTTTTAAACTGGATTCTAATTATATAGAATTTTATCTTGGTGCCCTTGAGTCTCACTCTTTTCTTGGTATCATAAATGAACATGTGTTCGTGTCAAGGATTGTACACACACACACAAACACACACGACACACAGACATATGAATGAACAATGTCTTACGAATGTATTAGGATGCCTATGCACTCTTCTTTCTCTTTTTTTTTTACATTGAACAAGTTTTTGTTAACAATATACATTTATGGTTGCACTAGGGTCCTTTAATGCATAGCTAAGACCACATCTTGGATGAAAAAAATGGAAGGGCGAGATTTAAGGAACACGTTTATCATTTGCACCATTACAAAATTCGAAAAATACACTTCATCATAACATTGAATGTGCGTCTTTATAAGTTTGTATTTATGCCAACATAACAATGAAGTTACTTCATTATAATGACAATTGGCACACATACTAACGTATTACATTTTCTATGCAAATTTCTTCATATGCACGTATGCAATTTTAGATTGCAACGAAGTCATCAATAAAATTACATCTAATTTGATACTCCCCCGTCCCATAAAAATAGACTCTTTCTATTTGGTCCGTCCTATAAAAATAGTCCACTTCTATTTTTGGACTTCTTTCTCGGGGCCCATTTTTCACTAACATACTCCAATAACTTTTTCTTTCCATCCTCTCTCCTATTTTACCAATTGGAGTATGTTTTAAGATTCATGCCATCCTCTAAATAACTCTATTTTAATGGGACAGAGGGAGTATATGATATGTGAAAAATAATTCAAATCGAAAGAGTTACATGAAATTTAAAGTTTTTGGAGATATTTTAGGAGTGTCAACTGTCATTGAAAATTATTATCAACATAACATCGAATTTACAACATTATAACATTGAATGTACACATTAATACGCAAATTATGTGAATTAGGTCGGTCTCTTATCTTGCGAGAATTAGGGCATTACTATAACTGATTGTTGTTTTAATTGACAATTTGACATAATTACCCTTGGTTGTTATAATTAATTAATTTTTGGTTACTTCAGTCCTAGCTATTTGATATTGCAATCATCAGGTTGATATTTGGTCTTAGTTATGCAATAAGATGTTTGTTCATATTTGATTATAAGTCTATATATCTATATAATTTATTATTTGGATCTATACTTTTTGGACTCTTGTTGGTAAGAGTTCAACGGATATTACATTTTTTTTAAGAATATTTATTTATTTTATTTTCTTATCCAATCACTACTGTCTAAATCATTCACTAATAGGGTGGGTTAGACCAGCAAGTAAACTGCCTAATTGATCATCAAAACATGTTAAACAAAGATTTCTCTAACTCTCTCGTATGTATAGTTGTTTACTCAACATTCTTGAGCAAACTATATTCATAATTGTAATCAACCATAAAACTCATCACTCTCCTAAATCATAGTAATATCTGATTTATTTGAAGTCTTAAGAATTTTCAGATCACATCTAGTCAGAGTTTAATACTGCAACACCATAAAACGCATAGCAAAAATGCGAACTGCAGATCTTGTATCTTGATATCATATATTTTAGTTTCTGGATTGGAGATGCATATAGAGGGTTTCACTCACTAACATCGACAGGCTCATCCATAATCATTATTAACACGAATGTGTATCCTTCGTACTCAGCCGGAATGTAATTATGTGGTAATGGTTTTTGCCAAAGAAATAAACCGTGACTGATCAGCAAACTATAGGAGATATGCTGATTTTTCTGTATGGAACTACACACTGTTGGAGAACCTACTAATGCAATGATTTGGCTTCCTGTGGTCAGCTACTGGTACCACTTCGATTCAGACAATTGGAGTGTGGTCTACAAACACACAGTTGGGAAGGATTACAAGCTCAAAGCTGGCTATGACTCTGAAGTTCGACTTGGTTGGGCATCTCTTTGGGTTAGTTTCACAACTTTTTATCTCAATCATGTAAATGTTAGTACTTTTTGAGAAAGAGAGAAAGAGGGTGCCATTTCAGCTGGAGCAATGGAGTTCTGTTCTGCGGAAAATTTGGATTGATGGTTTGATACCAACTCTAACGTGCAATACAAATGGTTCAGGTTGGAGATGAAGATGGCAAAGCAAAGACTGCCCCGTTGAAGATGAAAGTGCAGTTCATGCTCCAAGTTCCTCAAGATGATATCAAATCATCAGCTTTGATGTTCCGTGTGAAGAAGAGGTGGGATATATAATTCTATACTAGAGATGAATGACACTCTTACTAATATGTTTGTAGACTTATTGTTGTATTTTTTTTTTGTTTAATTTTACTATTCATCTTCTTGAAAAGTTAGTCTGGTGGCTATTACTGTTAAGCATGAAAAGTATCCATTTGTCGACACATTTTAGAGCAGTTCTTGATGGCCATGTAAACTCTTATCATCTCTTATCATAACTTAACTAATGCACATACCTAGCTGGATTCAAACTAGCATACCACAACCATGTTTTTTAATTTTAATTTGTTTAGTTTTAGTCGTGCTTTTCATTTTCTTTTTTCTATCTTTGTTATCTTTTTATCTTTTGTTTTAAAATTGTTAATACACGAATGCTGAATTGTGGATGATGTTTTAAGTAAGAAGTGAGATAAAACTTTGAGTCCAACGAATAATGTAGTGATTGAATGCGCCAAGGAATGTAACGTTTGTTGGGATTTTAAATGTTTGGGAATTAATTGCAAAATATAGTTATTATTTATAAGATTTTATGGCATCTTATTCTTTTTACATAGATAAAATTGGTAAAATTCAAAAGTATTGCATTAGAATTAGGAAAAATAGTCTTACAAATCATGAATTTTCCCCAAAATCTGATACTTTGATAGATGCATGGATTTCCCATAAAATGTAAGTATTTCCTAGCCGATTGATTTTGGGAGAATATGAACAACCACGTTTTGCTATTTTAAGAACATTGTGTTTGTCCAATTTTCATGGGTTATGCTTAGGACGTCCGGTGAGCCATGTCAGTTATTAAACTTCGCTAAAAAATTTATTTCAAGCTATTTTTCCTTCCTTAAAATTATGAGAAAGTTCCAACTAAGAGAAATAGTAATAACAATATTTTTGAACTCCTATTTTTCACTCCAATTAATAAATGAAAACATGAAAACGGAAGAATCGAAAAAGAGTCATCCCTTTTCCCTCAAATCATATCCTCGCTAAAGAGCTTTTACAAGAAAGGCAACGGAAGCAGATTCTCCAACAGCCTCAACCAACCAATTGCAAAACCGAATACTCCATGAATTAAACATTTTTCAGAGCGAGAAAAGGGGAGAAGAGATGACAACGCCATCATTGAGACCTCCGCATTTTCAATCATTCAGACTCCCTCACTTCACCACAGCAATTCCCATTCCAGCTACTGCTACTAGTTTCACCCATTTCGTTTCTCTCTCCTCCCCTTCGCTTGGGCATGGCAGATTTGCCCCTTCCTGCTACTGTTCTTTACCGAGAAAAAAGGTATTTTCTTTGTTCATCTCTCCCCCTCTTTTGCCCCTTTTCCTATCTAATTTTTTGGGAAATGGGCCTTGAAAGTTTTGTTTTCTAATGGAAAAAGATTCCAGCTTTGTATAATTTGGTGGATTTATCTGTCGTTTCTCTTTGTTTGATGTGTTCTTGTTCTGTGTTTTAGGTTTTCCATTAGATTTTTGTTGTGCTGATCTAGACCTGGGATTTGTTCAAGGGAAAATAGGTGGGAAGTGGATATTGTTATTCACATTGTTGCCAATTCAGTTTTTGCATAGTTGAATTGTATTGTATGAATTGGTTTTAATTGTTAAAGGGCATTAAAAATGCATTAAGCTGCATGACTTGTTCATTAGTTAGGTAAAAGCTGATTGATTTATACTGGAGGAGTAACAATATCCGAGCTTGAGAAGATAGTCTGTTGAATCAAACTAGTTTGGTAGTTGGAAGCTGTTGAAGCCTGATGGCTCTGATAGTTAATGAATATTAATCTAATTGGTGCACATGTTCTTTAATGAAAGAATTAATTTTTGTAAGAAATTCTCAACTGTGTTTTGATCAATTTACAATTTGAGAAGCTCATATGTTAATTCAGATTTCTGAAAGTGGAGTTTATTCGTGTAATGGCATTAAATGTTGCATCATATGCATGTGCAATGGATAGCTTGAAAAAGTGGATGTGATTCGTTCTTAGTTTGTTGATCCGGCTGAATCTATGCGTACTTAAGAATGATAATGTACTTGGCTGTGAGCTGAAGAAGAATTGATTGTTCTATCACATGATTCTTATTGTATGAACGACAGGACTTTCTAAGTTAGTAATAAGTTACGTGTATGTAGAGAAACTAATTTTGTATTAAGAATCGTAAGATGTTAGTCGAAATACTAGCTGTGGATTATAGTATTCAGTTTTGAGTTAAATAAATGTTCCAGTTTTTTAAATTATTGAGAATACTCCTAATACGACTCCAGGGCCCACTGAGTCATAGAAGTCCGGCTACGTTCGATATCATAAACTTAACTTATGTAATGATATCCTTTTGGGTCCCTCCAACCATTTCTACTTCCTGCCAAATGTTCCTTTGACAATATAACTTATTTGGACGTTTCTTTGTCCATATAGTGTTGGTTGAATGTGTTTGTAATGTCGTTAAGTTTGTTGGGTCTGGCCTATATGTTTAGTTATTCTGAAAGTAAGATACTTTATACCATCAATGATCCTAAAAGAGAAGTTTAGGCAGAAAACAGGATTTCAGTATTAAATGTATCATCTTATGAACACAAGCTGTTAGTCCATACGTCAAATTTTAAATGATCATGCCAACGTATTTGGATGAGCTGCTTGGAGTCTTCACTGAGATTTCTTATGATGTCATCTACAATAATTGTGCATTAGGCCTTACTAATACATGTGAGCAATTTAAGGACTGGATGATTCCATGATGAATGATGAATATAAGGCCATTTTTCTGTAACAACCTTGCCAACTCTTACATACGTGGAACACAAATTCCATTCATGTTGTGGTGTTCTAGCGAAATCCACTTGTCTTATACATATATTTCCACGCATCAGTTGGTTTTCACTAATCATTTACTACCAGGGGCCTGTGTTTTCTATGTGGTGGTATAGTTGCTTTGTGGATATGATGGGGTACAGCAAAGCATAGGGGAATTTGTAGAAGGAGACAAGAATGAGATCCAGATGCTAGGCTCAGATGAAGAAGTCTCGACTCAGATTCCAACTCAAGCTCAGTCTATTGTTGAAGGTTCTGGAGCTGTTATGGTGTCTGAGTATAGACCTGCCCCTGATGTAGACTATCTGCAGGTATCCGCAAATCTACATCTCATTACATTAGACGATGCTCGGTTATTTGTGAGTGACTCATTCGACTCATGGTATATGGTTTGCCTGTTCTTCAAATATACATGGTCTTTGAATTTCTACGTACAAATAATTTACAGTGACAAGAATGTTGATATAAATGAGCTTTTGTGCTTGTTTATTTATATGAATCTCTTTATTTGCTGTATTGATTTTTAAAATTCTTGTTATGTTTACGTTGCTATCTATTTCTCTCTCATATGGATTTTTTGCTTTTCATATTTTAGTTGGTTGTCAATTTTTAACCTCTACTATAGATGTGTGAACCAAGCATGTTTTGGTTCTACAAAGACATGTATGCAACTCATAGTCCAATCATGTAATTATGATTATCCCACTAAAAGAGATACTGAAATCACTTGTCTAAGCCTTCTGTGATATATAAACCGAGAAACTATTTGTTGGCTCATAGTAATAAATAATATCTCATTGGTGACATAAGATTGCAATTTGTTATGTGAACATACTTGAACGATAAATATATACCTCAGTTTTTTGAAAGTGGAATTTGTGCCGTGCAGTTTAACGAAATTCTGGTACTAATCATGATTCATGACCATGACTCTTGTTTGGTATAAATGATAACTACCTTGAATATGGGGTAACTACCTTGTAAAGAATCCCTACCTTTGAGACTAAACACAAGTGTAGTTCTTGGTGCATATCTTTTTTTATAATAATTTATCTATTCCGTTCGCCTAGTTTGATAAAAATAACTTCTATTGATACATGCAAAAATGAGTAGCGTCTTAAACTAGACCTGAGCAGAAGAGCACTCAAAATCATGATGCAACTGTGGCGTACACTCTTATCAGATGATTCCAATCAGGATTTTGTTTGCTCTTTATTGATTAAAATACATCAAACATATAATAATGGATTGTTTTGTTTTAAATACAGGAATTACTAGCAATTCAACAACAAGGCCCCAGAGCAATTGGTTTCTTTGGCACACGAAACATGGGGTTTATGCACCAAGAACTCATTGAGATTCTCAGCTATGCACTGGTCATAACTGTATGTCCTCAAAATTTATTCAAGTATTACGTATATGCATCGTTAAACCAAACCTTTTAATCCTTAACTTGGTTGCTTTTTATGTCCTCAAAATTTACAATTTCCAAACATTATTTTGCCTCTAAATGAAAATCCTTATTCATATGCGATACCCAAAACCAAACGCTTAGTATCCCATTACTTAAAGATCTTTTTTTCAATCTCATATGCTCTGGTGCTCTCCTGATGAATTTTTTCGTGTGTATTTTCTATTGCTTTGTTTCTAGAAAAACCATATCTTCACTTCAGGAGCTTCAGGGACTAATGCTGCTGTTATTAGAGGAGCTCTTCGAGCTGAAAAACCAGAGCTGCTAACTGTGATACTTCCGCAAAGTTTGAAAAAGCAGCCTCCAGAGAGTCAGGAGCTACTTTCCAAAGTAAGAACTGGTCATCTGGAGATATGGTTAATGCTAAATTTGCCGGAATCAATAATTTTGGCATAATGTTCTTTCAAATGTTGTGTTTTCGCATCTCCATGAAAGAGCTATTGTGATTCCTTTTATGTTCATCTACTTTAAAACTGTGTAGAAATTAATTTCGAAATCCTGTGCCGTCTTCTTTTCTTTGGTTTACAGGTAAAACATGTGATAGAGAAGCCTTACAACGATAATCTTCCATTGATAGAGGCTAGCAGGTAGTACTTTTTTTTCGTTGACTCTACTGTCTCGCTCCCATCTAAAAGTGAATCTCGCAATCAAGATTTCACTCATGTGAATTTGCGAAACTTATTGTCGCAGGTTGTGTAACATGGACATCATATCTCAAGTGCAGCAGGTCATTTGTTTCGCCTTTCATGACAGTAGGTTGCTCATGGAGACGTGTCAAGAGGCGAAGAACATGCGGAAGATTGTCACTCTGTTTTATCTGGATTGATTGAGGCTCAATCCAAAACTTGAAATCTTGTTTTGTTTGTAGAGTAAATGCACAAAACAAATGTTTTTTTTTTGTTATATCCATGTTAGAGGAATTTGAAATATATATGGCCCCATTGGGTGTAATATGATGAATTTCATCATCTTTTGATTATACAGCAAATGAAAAACTATTTAGGGCATGCCTTTTTATTAAAAAAGTGTTCATGAAAACTAGAGATATTATCTCTTTCTTGTTGTACGAATTTAATTAGTGGTACTATTATAAGGAAGAGGCTGACTGACTGGCTGAGTATGATTATTGATCTCGTTCATTTATTTTAAACAACTTTTTTTATGTATCCATTTCTTTGATCAAAATGTTACAGATCAGAATCTAGCATGAAACAGTAGCAAACAAGAATCATTAATCACATATTTAGATTTCAGGACAATTTACAAAATGTCAGCAAATTTAGAAAAAGAAGCAATACCAGTCATCTGAATCTTGATATATTGTAGACATGATCTCATATATTCAGGATAATTTACAAAATGTCTGCATATGCAGAAAAAGAAATGGAACACGTACTATCGTACGAAATGGGCAGAAGCAATACCGGTCATCTGAAAACATCGAGGTATAGTGTAAAATCAAGTCAATATAAAATGCGCATCGCTGGCATAAACAAGGCCTGTGACCATTGATCTTTACTACCTGCTATTCAACAACATTAAGCGCTCTGTATATTAAGCAGGTAGTGGTTCTTCCAGAACTGTAAGTCAATACAAAGAGGGTATAACTGTCAGGCCTTATTGATGGAGAGAGAGAGAGAGAGAGAGAGAGAGACAGAGAGACAGAGAGAGAGAGAGAGAGAGAGAGAGAGAGACCCTTTCTATGTTCAGAAATTTCAGATGAAGAATGCGCAACGGCTTCTGACATGGCCGGAGCTTTGGTTGGCACGTCAGGAAGGTCCAGCTCATCTTCTTGTTCTTGAGTAGAGGGTGCTGCTGACGGAACTTTGGGCATATCCGCGAGTGTTAACTGCAAGACACCAGAAGTTCCTTTGGTTCACAGCAATTTTATATATATACACGTATACCTTTCATGTTGAAGATCAAATATACAATAGTTTTGATTTACGGCGATATCCCATCGTGCCAGCACAAATATAATGTATGAAACTTGGATAAAAGGCGCACACAGATTGGAATGAGCCAATTATAGTATATCCTACAAGTCTGTAGAGAAAGTATCATGCTTGCCATAAAACTACTCCCTCCGTCCCAAGCTACTTGCTCCATATTCAATGTTCGGTTGTCCCAAGCTACTTGCTTCATTTCCTTTTTAGGCAATAACTTTATCCTCTCTCTATCTCTCTTACTTTTTCTCTTTCATACTTTACTCTCTCTTCATTTGACCTTTAAACATCAGTTTCCAAAATCTCATGCCCAAAAGAATTGCATCAACTAGCTTGGGACGGAGGGAATATTACGCATAATAAATTGGACAATAATGTTCTAATACTATAGGTACTGCCATGTTGAATTCCAAACTGATAACTGAAGCAAATATGATAAGTATGGCACAAGAAAACATAATATGGACCTGAGCCTCTAGAGTCTCGAATTCAGCTAAAACTTCCTCTTCATCTTCAGTTGATAGCTTCTCTCCCAGAATGGCATTAATTTCCTTTACCAGAAAAATATATAAAACAAATAAAATCAGAGTGTATAGACTCATTGGAAAATAGAGGAAAAAATATACTAAATAGAAAGATAATACAGGCCTCATGACAAATCATATTATGTGCAATCCAATTTCTTCTTTAATTAGGCAATATGCCTTGCAAGGTTCTGATACGCATCAAGAGCTAGAAGTCTATCTGTAATTTTTAGAAGTCTAGAAGTCATTCTTTAAATGTAAGTCTACAAATCTACCGTTAACATTATCTTTATTTTCTTACTTTTAAGATTCTTATAAATATGTCTCCTTGAGATCTGAGGGATGTTGAATCTTGAGTATAGTTTAAGGACAGTAATTTACCATAGGACATCGTTAGAGGATTGGCCTTGTAAAGGGATTGTTTATCAGTATCTATTCAATATTCAATTTAATTTGAGGTTAGGCAATACCATCCAACTCCATTTGCTTCTTTTCTCTAACAGGTTCGGATGTATGTATAAGACCGGATGAGTAACAAAAGAATTAATGATCAACAGGTATTTAACCACTTAAAAAGAGATTGCTAGGCATACGATACTCGGTTTCTAACGCAATAATAAATATACTCAAAAAAACTGCTCAACCATCGTGATAATGCTTCTCAGCGCCGACCAGTTAAAATGAATCTGCACTCGCTTGGCCAGAAAAAGAAAAAGAAAAAGAATATAGCACAAATCTCGTCAAGGAGCACAGATGGTAGTCAAATGATAAAATCATTTTTGACATGCTGAAAACGACATAATCTCATTTGGAGTTTCTAGTTAAAGAGCATTTGATAGTGCTAGGAGCATAAACCATTTAAATCTTTAATGAAAATAAACCATGTTGCGATCAGTTAAAGAACGGGAAGACAAGATAGTGGCACTCACTTCTTGATAAGCTTTTGCCTCAGCAGAATCATCCATCAGTTTTTGAACATCATCAAGGCTTATCTCACTTTGCATCGCTTTAACTGCAATATTTCCAGACTTCAAACTCTCAAAAACTGCCTTTTGCTTGCTTGCCAGTTCGACATCTGCTAACTGCGGCCACCAATCCAGGAGAAGTACATGTCAATTTTAATAGGTATAAGAAACCTTCCACCAAAATGAAGAAACAACGAGACGAAGAGAACCTGGCCAATGTAAACTTACTTGCTGCTCTACATTGATAAGCCAACCATCAACTTGCTTTAATAAGTCTTCTTGAACCTTCTTCTTTTTCAATGCTAACAATG
Organism: Salvia hispanica; assembly: GCF_023119035.1. NCBI lineage: Eukaryota > Viridiplantae > Streptophyta > Magnoliopsida > Lamiales > Lamiaceae > Salvia > Salvia hispanica. Next base: position 3,604,698 of record NC_062966.1, on the reverse strand, counting down.
CCCTGTCTTTCTTCTTTTCCCGAAGTAAATCTTTTGCAGCCTGCTTTTCAGCATCAATGACAGCCTCTAGCTGAAAGTATCAGATGTGTTAATACAAATCATAGACATTAGACAGACAGATAACGAGTATAATAACGACACAGCATAATGATATTAACACTGAGCACTGCTGGATTGTGATAGAGAAATCTTCACTTAACAATGACAATGACAATGACAATGAGAATGAGCCAGTGTAATTACTACCTAATGATCATTGCTACTTACAAGTAGATTAAGTTTTAATGACTAGACAGAAACCGAATCAGCATACTTACTGCGTAGCGGTCATTGATGATTTCTAAAATCTCCAACTTAAAGTGAAGTTTTGTCAAATAGTACACAATCTTAGCTCTTCGGTCATGGCCAAAATATCATCAATTTGGTTGATATTTGCTCATACGAAAGATCATCACAAGGTCATTACAATCACATCACATATAGAGTACTAGTGCTACTTGATGAACCACAAACACTTGCACCACTTAATGAATAAGTTCCATCCGTCGTTAAATAAAACCGAACCCTTTTGGCTTACAACCGTTGTTCCCAAGTTATGCGCATATATAACATTAACATCTATTACATTTTCAAACAAAATAATAATCCAATACTAGAGATTAATATCCAATCATCGATATGGTTCCAGTTAGGTGCAACATTCCACCCTTTTAGGTGTCGTTCGGTTGGCATGAGCATGACACATTATACATCTAGGATTAAGTTGTGGGATTATTTTAGTTGGAGGAGGGTGGCTATGGCTTATTATGATAGGACTATCCATCTACGATTAAGTTGCGAGATTCAATCTCATGAACCAAACATAGTACAAATACAATTATGACATACAAGCTTGCAAACCACACAGCCCTTTAATATAGAAACATTACATCAAAAAGTTAATTCAGAAAAACACAAAATTAACAATTATTCAAATCATAGATCATGATCCGATGGTACCCTTTCAATATCACTACATCAATTCCATTACAAATTCGCAGCGCCAATCAAAGGGGAAATTCGACTGATAAAATTCCACATAAAATTAAGATGATAAATTTGCAGAGCACCACAAAATCTCAAATTTAAGAAACAAAATCCTTCAAAAAGTAAGAATCCATCAAAACCCCAATACATTAAGATTAATAAACAATGAGTGATGCAGAATGAAATCGCACCTGCTGCTGGTATTGACCAAGCTTGCGCCTTTGAGTTTTGAGGGAAAGAATCGCTCTGTCCACCTCCGTGATCTTCGGTTTCTTCACAAAAACATTCCCCATTTCTGTCAATCACTTTCAAGAAACTTCAAAAATTGAGAGGTCAATTATATCCACAGCAGAAATCTCTCTCTCATTTCATATGTTGAGAGAGAGAAATTGTGGAGTTGGACAATCGAAGATGAAAAACGCCGAGGCAATACAATTTGTAAATGATTTAATTATTTTTATTTTAGTGAATCCGCTTGAATTAGTGTATGTAAAAAATTTAAATTATTTTCTCACAAAATCCATTCTTTTATTTTTCGCCTAGGAAATTTCAAAAGGAAACTTATAACAAGATTTATCTTTTAACGGCAATGGCCAATTTTTACTGCTATTCTGGTACATTCTCTGTTTCTTCAATTTGCAATCAAAACTCATCGGAACACTAGACACATTAAAATACGAAAACATCAATAATATACTATGCAATAATAGACTATAATTTATATGTTATACACACAACCAATGACGGACCCAAAAAATATAGCTCGTGGGGTCGGACCGAAAATTTAATAGTATATCATATTTAAATAATAATTATATAATATATATTAAATAATAATTTTTATCATTTTTGTTGTTCTTATTATGTTTTTGTTAACAAAATTTATAAAACTTGAAATAAATCAATTAACTATAAACATTTTTTTAATATTTAACATATTTATATGATCTACCAAAGCTAAATTAGTTACACAAAATAAACAAACATATAGTAAATATACTATTAATTACTAGTTTATATCTTAAAACTAAAATATAATGAAATAAAAGTCATAAATAAAAAAAATATTCCTAGATTTGCTAAATCGCCGCCCCTATCTTCTTCCAATTATTATGCAACTTATAACTAGTTTACAGCTTTTTTCAAACTCAAAATTCATCAATGGAGCTTCCTCTTCACTAAAATTTTATAGTATCCTTAAATTTATTCTTCTTCTCTAAATTTCCTTATTATAATCCAAAACAAATGATTTCTCTACTCTCTTCTTATGTATTCTCTTGTTCCCGTAGAGGCGGAATTGTCGTATGTGGGGTCGGAAGGCGGAGCTGCCGTGGGTCGGAGGGCGGATTATAGAGCTTCCCAAGCAGTTGTCACGGACCGACGGTGGGGTCGCCCGACCCCGCCCGACCCCACCTGGGTCCGTCGTTGCACACAACATTGATCAAAGTGTAGCTCCAAAAGCATGTAAATTTCGTATTTATCAAGAAACTAGACCTACTTTTATAAAAAAGTGGGAGAGTTTAACAATAGTATATTAAAAAACATGTTAATATTACTATGATATTAGGGCTCACAATTTTTGATACATACGATAATATGACACCAACCCGCACAAAGTTAACACGACATGAACACGCATGCACGTTTAGGATTTGGGTCCTTATAGGGTCGACCCAATAAGAACCCGAAGATAACGGGTCGGGTCGGGTCGGGTTAGTGTTATACGTTAAGAAAAAATAAATTACTTGCTATTAATTAAAAAATTATTAAACTTTAATTTTAGTTATTTTTGTTGATTAAGAAATATTATACTTTAATTTTAATTAATTTGAAAAATATTATACTTTAATTTTAATTAATTAGAAAATACTATACTTTAATTTTATTAATTAAAAAATATTAATTAATTTTTTATGAATTTTAAGAAAATATTATGCTTAGATTTTATTTAAAATTAATTTTTTGATGATTTAATTTTATTATTTAGATTTAACATTACTATACTTTAATTTTATTATTTTGATTAAGAAAATAATTATTTTAATTTGGTAATTTTTTATTTTATCATGTAATATAATGTTTAAATCGTATAATAACATTATGTTTTAATCGTTATCGTGTCGTGTCAAGCTAATTGACTATCATTAACAGAGGGTTGACTTTTTTTTGGGTACACGATAACACGCATGAATCCGACACGAACCCGTTGGGTTGGGACACAATAAGAACCCGGTGATTTCGGAATGGGTTGGGTTTTGACCTTATTGGGTTGGGTCGATAATAGGGTGACACGATAATGATCCAACCCGCACGATTTGACAATCCTAGTTGATATATAAATGATGCTCAAACCATTTCGGCGAGCAACGGTCAGGCTATCACAAATTCCAAACAAAACAAGGTGAAACATAAAGAAGAAACAAAACGACCAAGACACCAACTATCAGAGAAACCACACCTCCTAGTAGAAACTAGAGAAAGACAAAACCCATCAACACAACTAGCAACAAAGCAGGACCTCCAACATCGCACATAATTAAGAATCTAAAGAAGTAACAAGAAAAAGAGACAAGGGATCAACAAAAACCTTGGGGACGAAATATTATTTTGCGCTCTAAAAGTATTGGACATACTTAAAGAATTATAGAACAAGTTAGCTAGCAAAAAGTCCTTACGAAATAGACAACTATTTATGCAAAAGTGCTACTCCATCCGTCCCTTAATATGTCTCATATTGACCTAACATGAATTTTAAGAAATGTAATAAAGTAGGTTGAAAAAATTAGTGAAACGTAAGAGCATCCCCATCGGTGCTTGTGGGGAAGGACGGCGTCCGTGCCGTCGGCACGACATGCCCCTGTTCGCCGCTGTGCTCTTGCCGACGGCACGGCTCTGCTCGATGCATCGAGCACATTCGTGCCGTTGAGCAGGGCGACGTGACGCGTTTCTATTGGCCGTTAGCATTTTCTTTCATTGTTTTTTAAAAATCGAAAATAATACCAAAAATAAAAAAAATTCAGATTCCCAAGAATATATATAGCCGTTTTATTAACGTTTTTTGAAATTTTTTTGATTTTTTTTTAAAAAATTTTAATCCCAAAATCATCTATAAATACACACATTCATAAATCATTTTTTCGTACAACTCATCTACATCTTCCCCTCTCATTCAAACCCTCTCTAAATTCAAAAATGGATATCAACGATATCATTTCGGCCTCGAGTAGTGGGTTTTTTTTTAATTTTATGAATTTAATTTTGTAATTTTTAATTTTTAGGATTTTAGTTATGTAATTTTTATTTTTTTAGTAATTAGTAATAATAGTATTTTGGGTATTTGTATTGCATTTTAATATTGTGGAATATTTTTAAAAAAAATGAATAATAGAGTGGTGGGACCCTTGAGCATGTCCTTACGGAAGAGCATGGATGTGAGTGTTGTGCTCTTACCAAAGAGCAGGGAGTAAGAAATGATAAAAGTGGGTCCGGCCCACATCCATGCTCTTGCCAAAAAGTATGGATGGAGATGCTCTAAGTCTCACTAATATATAGTATTAGTTTCACGAGCTACGTACATTATATATGTAGTGAAAACTATATAATATATAAAAGTGGAGTTTTGAGGGTATTTAGGAAAATGTCCTTTTAAGATAGATATTATATTATGTTGCATGCTTCCTCTTGTATGCTCAACTTTCTTAACTGCAGTGAGGCTTCCACTATTGGCTTGATCAAAGGATGAGACACTTATCCATTTGGAGTGGATCCTCCCTGTTCTTGAAGAATAGCATAAACACATGGTAAGTCTGTGTCTGTCTCATGGATGCTACTTCCAAAGCCTTTCCTTCTAAGGACGCAACATGAGGTATGCAATTTCAAATTCTCTTATGTTATTTTCCCACCATTAATTTATTGTAGCATTTTATTTATCATTTCATTTTTCTTTTCTTTTTATCGTTGTGACTCTCAGAGGCACCAGGGAGAGGCCTATGCATCCCTTCCAGGGACAGAGGAGATTCTTCAATCAGGGGCAAACCACGATGATTGCCATGGCCACAGTCATGAGGAGTTTGAGTTAAGTCAAGTTTTTGTACATTAGCTTATACACACTGTTCTTGGGGTTGTTTCAAACACAACTTCTTATCTTCGATTGTGGGCACTCAGGTATATATATGAGTTTGCAACCTTGAATTAATACTGGATGAGTAATTTCAGTTTGTGCCAGAAGCTAAGAAATTCTTTATAACTTCACTTTCATTTTCAGTTTTTGAAGATTTATATCACCGGCTTAGATATTGAACAAATGCGAGGAAAAAAACATCTCCATTCCTCTGTTTCTTAATAACTAAACTTTGCAGATAACAATTGCACTCAATACTGTATTACTTAATATTCTCATTCTAACCCTCCTGTTTATTTTGGTGATTTCAGCCTTGCACACACTGAGTTATCTATTGTGTTCTATGAGAAAGTTCTCCTTGAATGGGGTGAGTTGATTTTTTTCATTGTAAAGTCTTATAGATGTTTATAACATTTTAAATTAAAAATATAAATATAATTTAAACATGAGTGAGTGGATATAATTTAAATGAATTAAAAATATATAATTTAAAGAGTGAGTGGAAGGTTAGCAAAATGTGTGAATTAAAATATATACTCCAATATTTTAGCATATAAATGAATTTTGTTGGGAGAGAAAGAACTAACATATTTTTTTTTTATCGTTTTTGTGATTAATTATTTCAAATTTATTAGTATCTTTTAATATTTATTTGTATATATTTTTAATTCTCATATGACTTTAATTTTATTACTCATTTTATTCATTGTTATTATATACATAATGATTAGGTGGGCCGGAAAACAAAATATGCTAGCTGTGATGGTTTTGCAGCATCTCGGTTGCCACATAAAAGGTTTTAGAAATGATTAAAATTTAAAACAATGAAATTTACGGAATAAATACATGGTCAATGTTTGAATATTATATTTTGAATTAATTATTTCATGTTTATTACTATGTTTCAATATTAATTTTTAAATATTTTTATTCTCATATAACTTTCATTTTACTCATTTTTTTCATTGTTATTATTTGCTATGATTTTTTGTTCATAATTTTCATATAATGATATTGTTTATAGTTGTGTTTCAATCATATAAAAATTATCAATATTTTGAAAATATCCTAGTCCGTGCATAGCACGGGAGTAATAGTTTATATTAAAAGCAAAGTATTTGGTCATCTACAAAACTTCAATAATAAAATATTTCAGTTAAATCATATGTTAGGTATGAATAACTCAGTACTCTACTCATGGTCCAATTAGTCAATGGTATGATCAAAGGTAGATTTACTTGAAGCATTTTCTATATTATCACTCAAATAAAGTCAACACCCACCGTGGCCTTATATACTGATGTTTTATAAGGCTAAGTTGGACTCAACATCCATGACAACCATTCTCGAGAGCTCCAAGATACCCCCACGGCCGGGCAGGTCGCCGGAGTCCGTCCTGCTCGTGTTCTTCGATATGCTATGGTACACCATCGTCGACGCCAACACCGTTGTTTCTTTTATTCAGGCGTGGACCATGATCAACCGGATCGGCCCGGATGTTTTTTTCCAATAGTTCGATACATAGCAAAAGTAATACTATCAAAATCATATAGTACTAAAATCCATATAAATCACAATTTCACAGAGTGGTTACCAAGGAATTGACGAGACTTGACGTTTAGTCATTAAATTTTCCATGTCTTTCCAACCAATATAAAAAATCAATAGCACATAACTTCATGTAACATGATACTGTATTTATTAGTAATTCGTGAACTTTAGGGTATTAATTTTAGTGGGATAGGAAATTGTTTGAAACTCCAGCTTCACTTTGAAAAATTACAATTTTGAAAATGTTTGAAATCTAATACTCCTATGAAGTTCTATTGCGATGGAATAGAGTCATTGAGTCGAAACAAACAAAAATGTAAACAAACACAAAGATTAGATTGTATTATAATTATTGCCTCCAATCAACACACATGCATTTTCACAACAGACATCCAAATTAATGTCCCTGCTTTTATTTTATTCAACACTGACAAATTCAGCCCAACAAATCGTTGAGAATCTCACTGAAAACTTTGGCAAATGATTCCATCTCAAGTTTTGGCTTTGAGAAACCGATTTCCACACCTCCTTCGAAATATCTCGATTTGCAGAGTGAAATCGAGTTCCCTCCGTCTATAAACAGCGGCTCAAACTTCTCCGGCTTCCCCCACCCGAAATCCACCGCGTAGAAATCGAACCGCGGCGACCCCGCCACCCCAAACTGCCTCTTTCCAATCAATCCGGCATACTCCGCCGGCCAATCCTCCGCCCCATCCAAAACCCCCTTCTCCCTGTTGGCACTCTCCTTAACCGCCGCCCCGATGGCCCTCGCTGCCGCCACAAACCCCTCCGCCCCCTTCACCTCGCCGTGCCTCAGCTCCGCCCTCGCCAGCACCACGCAGTTGCCGAAGTAATTTGCCGGCAACGGCGGCTTCAACCTCCCCCGGCAGTCCACCGTGAACCCGAAACACTCCACCTCGTCCTCCGCCACGTCGTCGTCGCTCGCTCTGGCCGCGCACGCCCAGAAGAGCGCGCACACCACGGTGAACGATGACACGTGGGCTACGCCCCGGGCAAGCACGAATTCTTTAAGTGCTTTGATCTCATCCATCTTCACCACGAGCGTGGCCCGGACCTTGTTGGTCGGAAGGGCCACGGGCGGCGGCGGCTCGACCGCACAACACTCCTTAATTATTAAATCCCAATATAGCGAATCCAATCCGTTGAGATCTGTTGCTAATTCTCTAGCGAAAGATGGCAACAGATTGGATTCAGCCAAATCAGCCTGGATGTTTTCCGCATCCAAGCCGATTCGGTTGATCAGGCCCCACGCCTGCATAAAAGAAACGACGGTGCTGGCGTCAGCGATCGCGTGATGAGTCACGATCCCGATTGCCAGTCCCTTCCCCGGAAACAAGGTCACCTGGAGAGCCAAAACCGGGCAGGAAATCGCGGCTTCGGAAGCCACTGCCCGGGGCAGAAGAGGAACGAATTCGTAAAATTCGTCGCAATTCCGTTGCTGATTTCCGGTCAGGTAGCGGAAATCAGCGTCGGATTCAGAAACCGTTAGAGAAACGGAGTCTGCTGCTTGGTAACGTAAAACGGGCTTTTCGGCTGGAGTTAGAGGGTGGATGATGTTTCCGGCGAGGGGGAGGAAATAGGTGAGAGTGAGGGAGAGAGATTGCTTTAGCTGAGGAACAATAGTGTCTAAGAAATGTGGTTTTGAACATGGGAAATCAAAGAAGAGAACGCTTTGATTCGCCGCGAAACCGTACCACAGCATATCGAAGAACACGAGGGGGACGGACTCTGGCGACCCGCCGGGCCGTGGGGATATCTTAAAGCTCTCAAGAAGGGTTGCCATGGTGAAATCGATGTGGATGTCGTTGTTGAGTCCAACGTCACCATGTTGAACCTCATTATATAGGGGGAAGGTGGGTGTTTACACAAGTAGTATATTGATTAATAGGACTCCCGTTTTTTATTTTGGTCAATTCATGAATAAGAGTCCTAGTTCGTTGTTATTATAAATGGCAAGAGGTCCACGTTCTATTCATATATTGTTTAAAACTAGAACTTATATTCTACTAATTTTCTTCCGCACACTTTTCTTAACATTTTTTTAAAATTTGTGTTAGAAACGATGACACACCAATGGGAGGAGGGAATAAAAAATTATTCAAACTAATCTACTTTTTAGTTTTAATGAACGAATTAACTTTTTACTTGTTTAATCATCCCGTCCATCAAATACTTAATCTATGTTTTATTAAGAAGTTATCCCTTCCTGTCTCTATTATACGTTTTATTTTTTTGTAGATTTAAAATTAAAATAGTTGAAAAAGTTAGTGAAATATGAATCTTATTTGTATATATTGATTTTATTATAAAATGTCTATAGGTAGAGTTAATAAAATATAGGTTTCACTTGCTAAAAATAATAAAATAAAAGAGGAATAATACTTGTAACCATGACTGAATAAAAATAGCAAAGTATAACTTCTAATGAGAATCAGAAGGGGTTATATGAATGGGTATCCATTGTGTGTTGGAAACTTGATTTTGTACTCATAAGTATCATCCAATTGACTATTTGGAGAATGAGTAATTCACACGCATAACTGAAACACATCAACGAAATATTACTATTTGAAACACATACTCCCCCATCTCATAAAATATGAGATATCACATTTGTGGTATAATAAGAAATGTTGAAAAATGAGATTTTATATGACTTTATTTTGTTTGCAAGGGTAGAGAATAAAGTAAGAGAGATTGAATAAAATAGAAATAAATGTGTTTCCAATTTTAGTAATGGATCATCTTGGTTGAGACAAACTACAAAGGAAATTGGTGGGACACAGGGAGTATATATATACTCCCTCCGTCTCAAGGAAGATGATCCCTTCTTTAGGCGGCACGAGATTTTATGCAATTTTATTTTGTGTGTTGTGTGGAGAGCGTAAAGTAAGAGAGGAAGAATAAAATAGAGATAAAGGTGTTTCCATTTTTAGTATTGAGTCATCTTGTTTGAGACAAATTAAAAAGGAAAGTGTGTCATCTTTAGTAGGACGGAAGGGTGTATATTATATGTGTTATGACATAATAGAGCAATTGTGTAATGGAGACAAAATTGATCAAGGCAAGTATTCTGAAAAGCCTCTTTCTCTCAGAAGAAAGAAAGATTGAATCCAGATCTCGATCAACGGGAGGATCCGAAGGAGCTGAAAGCTAAAACTAGAACAAACACAAAAACGTAAAGAGATACAGATTTACGTGGTTCACCAACGTTGTGTTGGCTACACTCACGGGCAGGGAATAGAGAACAGATTATATTTAGATTTATTTTTGGATTACAGAGTTATGTGCCATACTTCTATATAAATAGGCACATAGATGACGGGCTAAACATACTAACAATATAAGAGAGAACTTTGTTAAAAATAAAAATGTGACATTTTTAAGTGATAAATAAAAAAAGAATGTGAGAAATCTTTTACGAAGTAACAGTACATGGAACAATATAGAAACAAATTCTCTTGTATGTCTTTGCAGACAGCTTTTATGAAAAGGAAGTTGTATTATTTTTAAGTAACATGACGTGAACCAATATAGTGTAATTGAGTCATTTTTTCATTTCGGAAAGTTTTTTCATAGTTGAGTCATTTTTATATATGGTAACTTTTTTCTCTTTCTTACTTTACTCTCTCTTACTTTATTCTCTCTATTTTATTCACTTTATACTTTATTCTTTCTACATTTTTCTCTCTCTTACTTTTTTATCTATTTACGTAACACACCCAACATTCATTTCTAAAACTTCATGCCAAAAAGTTCCGCCTCAACTATGAAGAAACGGAGGGAGTATGTCTTTGCACGAGTTACATTGTACTTTTAATTTCTATCTTCATTTGTTACTCTCTCCCTTCCATATTAATAGACTTATTTTACTATTTTGGGAGGTTCCAAGTTAATTGAATCGTTTCTATTATTGGTAAAAAGTAACCATCTTTCTTACTTTTTTCTCTCTTCATCTCTTTTACTTTATTCACTGTTCACTTAACACACTATTCTTAAACTCCGTGCCAAAAAGAAACGCCTCTATTAACAAGGAACGAAGGAAGTATTAAATATTAGGGATGTCAACCCAATCTAAACTCCACGAGTTAAAATTAAAGGATTAGGACTATAGGTTTTTAACTTGAATTTAGAACCTGGATATTTAGGCCAGTCCGAATGGGTTAACAGGATAAGCGGTGTCACGACCGCACTTGGCTAAGGATAGTAAAGCCGGGAAACCGTGACTAGGGGTGGAAAATAAGAAAAGGGGAACAGAAAGGGATAAACAATGACTGAATATTCAATTAGAAATTAAGGGAAACAACTTCAATTTAACTCTTAATCACTATAATTTGAATGAAAATCTTACTTTTCAAAATTCAAAACCTTATTCATCAATAGATATTTATCAGAGTATGGAAGGACAATCGATGCTATCTATAACCTTAGTATGCAGCGGAATGAACACGGTCACATGTATGGAAACATGCACCGCCGAGAGCCTCTACTTAAAAATAAAAGGAAAATCATAACTCTACTCAGCATTCTCCACCGTCACTGCTCAACCTGCACATTTAGAAATATATGCAGAGCTGAGTATAAAAATACTCAGTGAACGCATTGCCGAAATATACATACATAAAATGAAAATATTGTCATGCCATCACAGTAACACTCGAGAGTTTTCTCTTAAAAGGCCCGAGCTTACTAAATTCTTTGTGAGCTAAAGTTCGACTGATCAGTCTAAGTTCTTTCTGTACTTCTGCCATATTTGAACACCAAGTGCCGTGGAGATGGTGCTCTCCCACGGTCACCTACATCTTTCTCCAGCCGGGGAGGTGGCCACCTCCCAACAGCCTCCACTACATTATCTTTGTGCCGTAGAAGGTGGCCACCTTCCACGGTCACCTGTGTACACTAATCCGAGTAGGGACACCATCCTCACTCGGACCCGAATTCGATTCTTATTTTTCAACCAAACAGATAGGCTCCATACACATAAAATAAATAATTTATGGTAAGGGCATAAACAACAAAATAAGTTCATATTTTCACATTTTTCATCCATATTTTTCATATTTTTTCTTAACTTGACTTTCCTTACTCCGACTATAAATTGCTCGTCAATATAGCCTTTTGAAAACAATAACATATACTTAATCAGACAAAAGGAAAATATCTACTTAGAATGCATGTATCATGTATGTGTTTTGATTTTGTTCTTTGTTTTTTCTTAGGTACATTGTAAAATTCTTGTACAATAATTAAATCAGAGTTGTGTTAAATACTTACTTTCTCTTTCAATTTACGCAGCCGCTCGACGTCGCACGTCCCCAAAATCCTACACCCTCGGCCCCATTACACTCGTGGATAAAGATGCAATTAATTAATTAGATCATGAATTTTAATTAAGCGCTCGTCCAGAGCCTTTGTTCTAGCGGCAATGAGCTTAGAACATCAATGTATGAGGTGCCGAGTTCGAGCCCTTTTGATGTCAGAGGTAATTTCCTCATTTCTTAGGAGTTTATTTGTAATTTCCTCCTTCATATAGGAGTTAATTTTTTTTTTTAAAAAAAGAATTTTAATTAAGCGCTCTATCCATTTCAATAATTTATTTCGGAAAAGAAACAATTCGCGAATTATTTACTTCAGGAATTGAGTAATATCTCCAACAAGAAGTAATTGATTAATCCAATCAATCTTTATATTTTTTTCATCTCTAACACAAATATTTAAATCCCTCAGCCTAAGTTTTCACTCAAAACATTACATTGCCCAAGTTCCCTTCAATTACTTAATTAATTTGCCAAAGGATTCCAACATAATTAAATTATTTCATCAAATTTTACACGTCGTCTTCTCCTTCTCCCACAATTTGAAAACCACAGAAATCGCATATATGCTTCTCTTCCTCTTTCTCTCAACCACCGCCGCCGACGAGTGCTCCAGTCGACGCCATCAGGCCGTCGACGGCTCCTCATTGGCGCACCTCAGTTTCTCATCTCTCTCAGATGTGAAATTCAGAGAGAACCAAGTCTTTTCTTCTCTCTCTCGGTGATTCTGGACGCTTGACGTCTCAGTACCGTCTCCAACCAATTCCACCTCGCTGATTACGGTTTCTGGATTTGCAAAGTCCCTGACCCGTCTCCAGCTGCTCGGCCGTTCACAACGCCACGTCCATCTCCTCTGCACAGGGCCCGCCGTCTCTCGCAATGAGCGCCCGTTTTTCCAGCAAGCTCGTCGCTGTCGCTTTCCGTGGAAACTCACTGCCGAGCTATCATTGTCGCGGCTTGTTGCTGCTGGCTCAGATTTGCGTTGCCGTCGGTCAGCCCCTTGACCAGAAGCTACGTCCTTACTCTTGCTCTTTTTGTTTCTTTTACATTTAACTAAGGTTTGGAAATTATCATGTTCCAGTTATGGTACTTCAAGCTTGCTGACAAGTTATGCTATTGTTGTTGTCAAGTTCAGTAGCTTTGGTGGTTCGGGGACAATTGCTGATTTATTCTTCATGATTTGTGCAAGTTATGCTTCATGTAATGATATAGAAAATAAAATAAAAAGTTGAGAGGAAGATTGCCTACTGTAAATCGAAACTTCAGGGCAAAGCTTTATAAACCCTCTTGGAAATTCTCTGCTCATTCCCTCGTTTCTTTGCTTGAATTTCATTTGTGAATTTGGAAGAGGAAATGTAAAGGAGACATGTATAAATGGTGAATATTCGCTGGGAGATTTAATGGGATGTTTGATCGGTGAATTAAAATGTACATGAAATAGAAGTAGGAGGTGGAAGGAGGAGGTTGAAGTAACATTTTGTAGGAAGAGAAAACTAACAAGTGGCAGTATACAAGAAGGATGAGATTGGGCTCCTAAGTGGACTCAAACTAAAAGATTGTAATTAAATTTGCAATTTCTATGGCCCAACATGTCTTTTATATTTTTAGGCCCAAAGCTTAGTAACCTAAGATCATTTCTTTAACATTTAATACTCCGTGTTATTCCAAATACTAAACGAAATCTTAAACTCCTCTTGATCATTTAAGCATCGAAAGTAAACATAGATTTAATTCGGCTTGAAAATTTACGTCCTTTCGAGAACAACTAAAAAGAATAAGAAAAGTTGGGAGGTTACATTCCACCCACCTTAAATAAAATTTCATCCCGAAATTTGATATACTCTTTATATGAGTAACTCGGGTAGCACAAAGAGATAATGTTGTTGTTCTCGTTTCTTCGACGATTTCCTAAGCTCCAATAAAACGTGGCCTTGACGTACGTTAGAACAAATACCTTATCTCCTATTTTATTTTTTTCAACTCAGATCGACACGCATCAGCTTAAAATTTGGTGTTAGTTTGCGCTTCCTTGATCCTAACACGTATTCGTTGTACGACATCAATATTTCATTTATCGCGTTTGGTGCTAACATTTATCTTTTACCAACTTCGTGTCAGGCCCTCATCGGTAGATTGTACAAATAAGTTTTCAAGAAGCGTGGAAACTATATACAGTTGGACTCGTCACGTCCACTCAAGATAAGAAGAGAAGAAAAGCTGCAAAGGTCTTACCTATACTCTCAAAGTTTGAAAATTTTCTTGTTAGGAGATTTCTAGGTGGAAGAAGTTGTAGAAAATGAGGATATAACTCATGACAACGAAGCCAAATCAATAAATTCTCAAGATTTATAGGTAATTTGAGGGGACAAAAGGAGACAACTAGTGTAAACTAATTAAGGGAGGAAACTAACTGTACGTTTAAACGTGGAGTTGTAGAAAAGCTAGAAGCATGAGAAACTAACTGTAGTGGAATTGAGATGGGAACTACTCATACAATAAAAGAGTTTGCCATCAATTCATGTTTAAGAAAAACAAATAGGTGAGTTAGCATAGGGTCGAAATATTGCTTTCACCCCAAATGAATCAAGGGGGAAACTGCAGTCAATCAAGAGTGTTCCAAAACATGAGGGTAGGTTCATTTTAAGTAAACTAAAGGTGGGTCACCACCTGAAATTATAAAATGTGGCGACTGCTTATAAACATGAGTCATTTCAAGGTGTGAATCAAACGAACAAGTATTATAAATGCACCAAGTCAAGATGACGCCCGGAAAAAAAAAAATTCGGGCCAAGGTGCAAATAGTTGATTAAAAATTCTTTAGGGAGGGAGCATATAATGTCGTCACCTTGAAGGAAAATTATGTGTGCCATAAAACAATGAGCTTAGGAACAAAATAATGAGTAAGGCACACGATAACTCTTACACCACCCACCCTAAAAGCACCAAGATGTATCAACGATATCAAAAAGAAATATGGTGGGATGGTACGAAAAGGGGCATCCCTGCATTCTTGGAAAAGGTGTAACAAAGGACTTTATGGCATGTTTGCCCAAACTAAATTTAAGAATTATTTTCAATGGCTAATCATTGACCATCACATCAAATTGAGATCCAGTATCACATCGAGACTTTTGAAAGGCTTTTAAAAGGAACTGGGCACTAAACTAAATTTGAGCACGACATTTCACCCAGTTACAGACGAACAATAGGAAAGAATAATTCAAAAAGACTGGAGAATATGCTAAGAGCAGTCGTGCATGATGGATGGAACAATTGAGAATCTATCTTGCCTCTAATAAAAATAATTCGTATACAATAATACTAACTAGACCACCATTAATATGACACTACGAGAGACTAGATGGGAAAAGTGCAGATAACCACTTTGCTGGAATTAAGGTAAAAACTATTGACTAAAATCGTTTTCGTAATCTACAAGGGAGGTTCACCATCTTCCGTCTCTTTTGTGCATAATAAAGAAAATCTTGGGAAATAGTTCGTTTCACAATTATGTCCAAAGTCACGGTTACGTAGTGTTCTCGACAATTCACGATGTTCATTCTCGTTGCCTTTTACTTTTTATACATGACTAAATTCTTTTTACTAAGTTGAAATTATATTCTTCTGCTCTATACGGACATGATTTCAAAGATGTCAAACAAAAAAAAAGTATGACATCTATTATGAGGCTAAGGGAGTAATATATATAGGGTTTAGTTTGTATATGCGTTTCAAAGATTTTCTTCTATCCATCTACATAAAACTAAAGATACTTTCCCTTTTCATCAGTCCCATAAAATTATCCCATTTCCATTTATGGAAAGTTCTCTCAAACTCATTATCCATATGCATCAATTTATTTTACAACTTATACCACTAGGACCCACCATTAAACACTAATAATAACATGGGTCCCACTATCCACTAACACTATTATAACTGTCCTTTGATGCACTTTTTATTAGCACTAAAAATGCCTGCAAGTATACAGGGTAGATCTGGTATAGCTAAAGGTCAGTATCAGGTTGTCGAACACGGGGAATAAAATCACCGACTGACTACCTTCTACTAAGCTTCTTTTACTATTCGGAGAAACAATGGTTTTTATGAAAACTTTTGAAAACAAGATTGCGGAAAGCAGTAAATAGCTAATTGCAACTAAAACTAGAGGTAAAATATATGAGATATGAGAATTCCAGAGATGTGCATGCACAGTTATGGTTATACAGATTACAACTACAATACCCTAGCACAATTTATACTTCGATAGAACGAGTCACACTAGTTATGTGATAAGTCGTATCCGCAAGGAAGTTGCTTAAGTGTGCAGGAAAAGGGTCCAAGTCAGTAGGAGAAGGTTCAAACAACTCAGGTGAAAAGAGCGCTAGAAGGGTGCAATACTGACCATGATGTATGCCAGAGAGAAGGCTCGAGATGGAGAAGAAGGATTGCTGGGATGATCAACCATAAACAAGGGCAAAAGAGTCATTTCACTAAGGAAGTCTACCCTAAAAGTAAGGGCAAACCTCCCTATAAAAGGAGCCACTTGGAGAGAGAGAAGGAGTTCGGCCACTACACTTAGTTAGAATTCTCTCTCTGAAGATCAGTTCCTTCAGCATTTTCCACATTCTTCTCGTTCCTCACCACAACCATGGTCACCTGAAGTTCCAGACATCCACCGGAGAATCATCATCCATCGTTCCAGCCAGTTCATCTCTTAGTAGTAGCAATTTTATTGTCCGGAGTGGCAAAACAATCTTTAATCACTTTCTTAGTTTAAATCTACTTGCTTACTTTCGTTGGATCTGTTGCATAACTTAACTCTTTGTTATCTTTTGAAGTATTTTGTTGAGATCCAAACGCTTTTAGTAATGAAGTTTGTTTTATGCATCTCTTTTGGTTCGAATCTGTTTCATTCTGCCTAGGTAGCTTAGATATAGTTATCGCGTTTATTTTCTAAGTGTTTAAGCATGTTTTCGTTTGAGTAGGCTAGATCTGAGTTTGTTAACTGAATTTCGAGTTTCTTTGTTTCGGTTTAAGGTTTTGTGCATGAGTTTTTCATTTTACGTCACTGTCGCCACCTTGCATGTTAGTCAGTAGGAGTAATCTGGAGTTATTAGATGTTAATCTTTGAGTTAAGCTTTTAATTTATGGATCTTATGTTTGAAGCTGTGAATCTGAGTTCATCCATGGAGTTTATGTTCATTTAAATTTTATGCATACTTGTTGAAGAAGAAAACATCAGAATTCACTTTTTCTTGGACCACTTTTACTTTTTAGTTACTTTTTGCTTTTGTCCTTTGCTTTTAAGTTGGTACCCTATGGAATTTGTATATACCAAAAGAGTTACTAAAATCCAGAATCCCGAATTTAGTTACACATGATAGTAATCTAAAAAAATAGTTTAAGGGAAAACAATGTTAAGAAATAAAGTGATAAAAACCCCAAAAGTAGTCTACCCCAAAGCCTAGATCTTCACTTGACCGTCTTCAACCTCTTACCAGTGATGAACTCTCAAATA
>NC_062966.1:3561859-3587044 GCF_023119035.1 Salvia hispanica | reverse complement strand
GTTCATCCATGGAGTTTATGTTCATTTAAATTTTATGCATACTTGTTGAAGAAGAAAACATCAGAATTCACTTTTTCTTGGACCACTTTTACTTTTTAGTTACTTTTTGCTTTTGTCCTTTGCTTTTAAGTTGGTACCCTACAGACCTGTCAGAGTAGCCACCCAACCACCACATATTCTCTGCTATTCCATATTGCCTTTCATAGTAACCGTTTTACTTTCCACATGTCTCCATGATGCACTATTTATTAGCACTAAAAATACCTGCAAGTATATAGGGTAGATCTAGTATAGCTAAAGGTCAGTACCGGATTGTCGAATACGGGGAATAAGATCACCAATTGGCTACCTTCTACTAAGTTTCTTTTACTATTTGGAGAACTAGAGAATTTGTGAAAAACAATTAAATTGAAAACGGAAAGCGGATGAATGCAGCACAAACTAGAGGTCGAATACATGAGATAAGAGAATTCCAGGGATGTGCTTTCACAACTATGGTTATACAAATTCCTTCTACAATACCCTAGCACAGTCTATACTTCGATAGGACGAGTCACATAAGTTCTGCCCATGCGATACAAGCGTAGATTATTAACACTAGGGTTGTCAATCCTAGATTCGTAACTCCTAGAAGTTCCTAAGACCCTTAAAAAGTCCTCACTCTCAATTAACAGTGCCGTTTTAAAAAAAACTAATTGTAGTGTCTATTAAGTGGATCTAACTCGCCAACCTCCTCTCATGATTATGTAGCAAGTTATAGCAGATCAGCATCGAATGTGTCACTCAAACATGCAGTATTACCGAACAACTTAAGGAAGAAACGAAGTATAAATAAAACAGATATTAAATAGAAAATGGAATTTGTATATACCAAAAAGAGTTACTACACATCCCTAGAATCCTATGAATTTAGTTACACATGATAGAATAATCTAAAAACATAGTTTGAAGGGAAAACAATGTAAACATAAGAACTAAAGTGATAAAACCCAAACGTAGTCTACCTGTAGCCTAGATCTTCACTTGACTTCGTCTTCAACCTCTTACACAGTGATGAACTCTCAAATATTTTTGCTCTAGAATTGTGAGACAAAGAGTGTAAAAGGTGTGTATGAATTAAGAGGTTTAAGGGGGTATATATAGGGAGTAAGTCGAATCCTATGGATGAAAGGAAAAGATTGGCTAATCTTGGTAAAATCTGGAGAGAATCTGATTAAATTCGTGCACTGCCTTCTCGCAGCGGACCGCTGCAACTTGGCGCCAGCGGTCGCTGTGCAATGTCCAAAGCCTCTACGGATTCGGGTAGCGATCGCTACATGTCCTGCAGCGGTCGCTGCAAATTAGTCCAGTGGCTATGGGATTCTCTTGAGCGGTCGCTGCACACGTCCCAGCAATCGCTGGGCGTCTTCAGACTTTTCAGCACAACTTTTCCGGAGCGGACCGCTTCAAGCATAGCGGTCGCTATGGGCCAGCGGTCGCTGCGACACACGCAACGGGCGCTGGGCGTCTTGAACGCGCCAGAATTCCATCTTCGACTTTTTCCTATCTTTTTGGCTCAAATATGCACAATTCTCACAAAACATGTAAAGATACCAAAATAGATAAAATATGTGAAATATGGACATGAATTACGATTTAGACACTGATAACAGACCAAATAAGGGCCCTAAAACAGTGCAAAATCCGAGCGTATCAACTCCCCCAAACTTAAATATTTGTTTTTCCTCATGCAAAACAATAAAGACACAAGCATAGACGCACAAGTTGCGTAAGGACTAGACGTCATAATTGCCTCAAAAGATGAAAGAGCAGATTAAACATGTATTAATGCAATCAAATCAAGCAAGACTTATTAGTGCACTTTCATTACTAACTCGTGGAACACCTTGAATTCAAGTACTCACATGTGGCAAACTTCCAAAGATGGGAAGTGTTCTTTCTCTCACTCTCAAAGTGTATAAGGGTTAAGTGTATAAGCACTCAAATCATGCATCATGCAAAGTTTATCATTGGCTTGCTCAAAATCTAATCCCTCCTCTACTAGATATGATTAAGTATCAAAAGTCCGAAAGGTCTTTATTTTTTGTTGTAACGTAGGCACTTTGGTAGGTGAGAAATATTTGGCTAAAAAGTGACTAAACATAAAAATAGCCCAAGTAGAGTAGAATTGACTCCACTTTTATAAATCCCATGACACTTTTAACACATATTTATCTTCTTTCAACTCAATTTCCAATCCTTTGATTTTTATTTTTTTTCACAACCCTTCTTTCTTTTTCTTTTCCCCTTGTTTTTTTATAGGCATCCTTTCTAAGATCAAGCACATTTTTGAATTTTCCACTTTTTCACAACTTGTACTTTTTCAACATTTAAGCACACTACTTTTCTTCAACTTTCTCCTTATTTTTCCAATTCCTTTACAAAAGATATAGAAACTATACTAACCCAAGGAATTGTCCTCATTTAATTTGGCTTCCAAAGAAAAGGCTTAAAGGCTCAAAATTGGCTCCAAAGGAAAAAATTTGAAATTTTGAGAGGGACAAAAATTTGGGTATAAAAGTAGGCTAGAAAAGATGGCCTAACATCTTCCTAAATCAACTTAAACACTATGTAGACTTAGGCAGACTAGGAGCAAGTTCTAGAAACATATACATGCATGTAGATAAATCACACAAGAAAGAATTTAAGCTCTGATGCACTTTTTATTAGCACTAAATAAACCTGCAAGTATACAGAGTATATATAGTATAGCTAAAGGTTAGTACCGGATATCGAATACGGGGAAGACAAACACAAAGTGTCTATCCTCTACTAAGACTCAATTACTATCTGGAAAAACAAGTAGGTTTTGAAAACTTTTGGAAAACTAAAAACAATAAAAAGCATAGGCCAACTAAAAGCAAATAAAACAAGGAGAAAGACGATAGAGATAAGGGAATCCCAGGGATGTGTGTTCACAGTTATGGTTATACAAAATTCCAACTACAATACCCTAGCACAATTTTTACTTTGAAAGGACGAGTCACCTAGCTTATGCTCATGCGATACAAACGTTGATTACAAAGTTAGGGTTGTCAATCCTAACACGTAACTCCAAAAAGCGCCTAAGACCCTTGAAAAGTCCTCACTCTCAATTAACAGTGCCGGTTTAAGGGAAGCTAACTGTAGTGTCTACTAAGTGAATTTAACTCGCTAGAACTTTGTCACAGTTATGAAGCAAGTTATATTAAATCATACAAGATTGTGTCACTCAATCATGCGGCATCAGGAATACTTAGGGAAGAAACAAAGTAAAAACAAAACGGATATTAAATAGAAAAAGGAATTTATATAACCAAAGTCGTTACTAACACATCCCTAGAATCCTATGAGTTTAGTTACACATAATTGAATAAGCTAAAAACATTGATTGAAGAGAAGACAATTTGAACATAAAACTAAAGCAAATAAAACCCGTAGGTTGAATCCTTGTCGTTCTTGATGTTCTTGAAATCCTTCTCCAACTCCTTGCACAATGAAGTACCCTAGGTCTTGATCTCTATGAAGTATTTTGCAAGTAGAAGTTCTCTCTTTTTGATGAAGCTTGAGGTCTTATTTATAGGGAAAACCCAATCCTTGTTGTAGAAGGAAAAGATCTCCAAAATATGGTAAATCTGGGCACAAATCTAGGGTTTCTCGGATTCTTCGCCTTTCTCCGGCGGGCCGCCGCACCTTGGCCGGTGGTCGTCGCGTTGGAGTCCAGAGAGTCTGTTTCCTCAGCGGTGGACCGCCGCATGACTTCCGGCGGTTGCCGGACGAGACTTCTCTTTCAAGCGCACTTTTCCGAGGCGGACCGCTGCATTGATCTCTGCCCGGTGGGCGCAGCAAGTCGCCGCACATAACCGCGGCGGTCGACGGTCGCCGTCTGACTCCAGATTTCCAGACTTTGCGTTTTGGCTCCCTTTTTCGGATCAATTATGCACATTTCTCACAAAACACGTCAAAATACCAAAATAGACAAAATACGCAAATAATGGACGTGTAGAGCGATTTTGACATAAAAAACGGACCAAATAATGGTCTTAAAACAGTGCAAAATCCGAGCGTATCAATTCCCCCAAACTTACATTTTTGTTTGTCCTCGAACGAAACAATAAAGACACAAAATAGATGCACGGAGTGCACAAGGACTAGATTTCATAATTGCCTCAAAAGATGGAAGAACAGTTTAAACATGTATTAACGCAATCAAATTAAGCAAGGCTTATTAGTGCACTTTCATTACTAACTCGTGGAACACCTTGAATTCAGGCCCTCACATGTGGCAAACTTCCAAAGATGGGAAATGTTCTCTCACTCTCAAAAGTGTATAAAGGTAATATGTATATAAGCACTCAAATCATGCATCATGCAAAGTTTACCATAGGCTTGCTCAAAGTCTACTCCCTCATCTACTAAATGTGATTAAGCTTCAAAAGTCCGAAAGGTCTTTATCTTTGGTTGTAATGTAGGCTTTTTGGTAGGTGAGGAATATTTGGCTAAAAAGTGACTAAAAATACAAAAATATCCCAAGTAGAGTAAAGATAACTCCACTTTTCTAAACCCAAGACACTTTTAACACTTTATTTATTTTTCTCCTTCAACTCACTTTCCAATCCTTTGATTTTCTTTTTTTTTTCTTTTTACAACCTTTCACACTTTTTCTTTTTTTCTTCATTTCACAACTTGTACTTTCTTTACATTAAGCATACTACTTTTACACTTTCCTCCTTATCTCTCCAATTCCTTTACAAAATAAGATAGCAAAAACTAACTAACCCAAGTAATTGTCCCCATCATTTTGGCTTCCAAAGAAAAGGCTTAAAGGCTCAAACTCGGATCCAAAGGGAAACTTTTTTGAAAATTCGAGAAGGTCAAAATTTTGGACAAAAGTAGGCTAAGAAAAGATGGTCAATCATCTTCCTAAATCGACTTAAACATCATGTAAACTTAGGCAAGACTAGAAGCAAGTTCTAGAAACATATACATGCATGCAGATAAATCACACAAGAATAAAATAATAGGCTCAAATCCTCAAATCAAAACGTTAAGCCACACTTAAACATAGATGGAATGTAATATCATCGACAACTGGATCTAAAGTGTGTCCCTAAGCATGCTTGTTTCAAAGTTCTTCATGTTAAGTTCACGACATGGATTTAAGAAAACATTTTTAGAAAACAAAATTCTCCTACGGGGTTTTGAAAAAAAACAAAAACAAAAACTTAAAGCGAAAAAAAAAATCCTAAACTCACGGTCCACCACTTCATCCCCCCAAACTTATATACAACAAAGTGTAAAATAAGTTTGTAGAGTCGGTAGGGACGTGAGTTAACTAATGAAAAAAAAACGTACCTTGAAAATTCTCGCGTCGAGGCTTGACCAGGCAAAAGCTGAGTAACTTTGAAAAAATCGCGTTGGAAATTACGCCCAGGCGGCGGCCCGCCGCAGCATGTCCGATGGTCGCCGCGCAACAACAGAATGTTCCAGCGAGCAGGTGGCGGACCGCCGCAGCACATGCGGCGGTCGCCGCGTATAGGTCAGAGCCTGAGAAAAAAATTTCAACGCACAAAATTAAACTATAACCAAAAATACTTATCTTAAAGCAAAAATTGTCAAAAACAAGAAAATAAATTGTCTTAAAAACATCCAAAAACATGATACAAATGCTCATTTAATGTCATTGAGCTTGACTTCTTCAATCTTGAGGAGGAGGAGGGAAACGGGCATTGAGGTCGTCGAATGCGCCAATAAGATAGGCGATATCGCCACTCATGGTTTGGCGCTCTTGTCGAGCCTCGGTGGCCATCTGGTGGAGCTCTTCAATCTCACGACGGCGATGCACGTCTTCTAGCCTTTGTTGCTCCCAAAATTGCTGCTCCGCCGTGCGTCAATCGCCTTGAGCCGTCCATCCTTGGCGGTCGTAGGCGTTCACCCTTTGTTGTTCCGCCCAACGGGTGTCCCAAGTATTGGACACGTTTTGCATGTAGAAGTAGATATCTCCCAGTTGGGCGGAGGTGTTTGCTTGAAATTCCTCATCGGGGTTCGGCGGCGGCGGTTTGCTCTAGTCCGGCGGCGATGTCCCTCGACTTCCTCTTTTTCTTCTTCTTCTTGGCGGCGTTGGGGCGGCGGTGGCGGCGACACTTGAATCTCTTGGGCGTGCGAGTGCTTCCCCTTCTTCGGTGTAGTGATCGATAGCATCGAAGGCGGAGTCCTCATCGGCCTCAAAGATGGGGATGCGAGCCGGGATGTTCCTCTTCCTAAATTCCCCATTGATGGGGTTAGCCTCAATGGCTCTCCGGTGCACCGGGGTGTTGAGCTTCCAATTGGCTTGTTCGCCCAAACATCGACCTTAGTCAACTGCAGGATGGGAACGGGGAAGTGATTCCCCGCCACTTGTAGGAAAAATCCTTGCCCCCAATAGTCGGTCTTCAAGAGCCCCACTGAAAATAACACCTCATAAGTGATAAAGCGCTCACTGCCATCTTCCGTCAAACCGACGAAAGAAACCTCCAAATGTCGGCGATTGACGTGATCAACCCCCCACAACATATAACGCCGCCATCCTTTTTCGCGATCCAATCCACATAGATAGTAAAAAGGGTTCCATAGTCGAATCCCTTCTT
Source organism: Salvia hispanica (assembly GCF_023119035.1). NCBI lineage: Eukaryota > Viridiplantae > Streptophyta > Magnoliopsida > Lamiales > Lamiaceae > Salvia > Salvia hispanica. The sequence goes on along the minus strand of NC_062966.1, from coordinate 3,580,400 downwards.
GTTGAGGAGGAACCAAATCACATTCAACTTCGTTTGGGAGACACTTCCCCCGTCGACCCTAGCAAACATAAGTTGGGTCATAGCTCGGTGGAGGTACCGCAAAACCGGATTGCGGATTGAAGAAGACTTGGCGTAGCCCGCGGCATGCTCGTGCTCATTCGTCATCGCACCCCAAACCTCATCAAAGTCATAATCATTATCGGTCTCGGGGTTGGGGTCGAAGCAATGGAAGATTCCGCAAAGCTCCTCCATGGTGAGCGAGTGCCATCGGTTGCCTAGGCGGAAATCGATGCTAAGCGGGATGTTTTGCCGGCGATCCTTTGTGATCTTCAACGAGCTTAGGAACTCGAGAGTATACTTCCTAAACGATGACCACTTCCTCTCAAATATGTACCGGAGGCCGTTCCCGTTACCTACATCACATAATGCCCAAAAGTCCTCTGCGATCCCCAAAGTTTGAAGAGGGAAATCTTGGGGATACCACGAAGGCGCCGTCTCTCGCGCCGAAGACTTCTTCCACATAGCCTTTTGCTCGTCCGAGGCAAGGCTAACGCCGTAGTTCTTCACGTTCTCGGGCTTTCCCTTTGATCCCATATTTCTACAAACGAGAAGTACAACAATTAGAAAGTATACCAATAATGGGAAAATCAAAGGTTCCCCCAAACTTGCACTCTTATAATCAATACCAACGGATCAACATGTAAGACATGTAAGTGCAAGCTTAGGTGTACAAAACTTCCTAGATGGTAGCGTGGAAACATATAGAACATAATCATCCAAACTAGGAAACACAAATCCATCCCCCAACGTGAATTCATCCCCCATGCAGAGACGTATCAACAATAAGTCAATATATATCAACAATCTCTATGACTACTCAAGTATTGCAATTCATGAAAATAATAATAGCCTCACAATGCTATGAACATGATTGCAACATAGGAACAAGTATAAACAAGAAGGAATCACTATTCACAAAGCTTCAAAACTATCACCAAAACACAATATCACCATGGAAATCCATAAATAAGCATACACAATCATCCCCCATCATAAAATAAGAGTTTCCACCGAACAATTCTTCCAACATACGCCTAAATCCATGAAAGAAGTAGAACAATGCTCAGAAATTGAGTTAAGATTCATACCTTGTGTTGATTGAGAATTGGAGAGGAAGAACTCTAAACTTTGAAGAGAATTGAGAGAATGATGGTGTGGGTGTGTGAAATTGGTGATTTATAAAGGTGGGGGTTGTGTGCAAGGAAGGAATTTGAGAAGGAATGGGAAAAATGATGGAAAACTTACCTTTTAAACTGCATTACCGTCTCTGGACTGCGCGCGCCGGGCCGCCGCTTGGGCGTTTTAAAACAGCGATTCCTGGCGGGCCGTCGCGGCCCATTCAGCGGTTCATCTGGCCCGCCCTAAGCCTGCCCTAAGCCCGACCTATCCCGCACATGTGAAAACACGTGTGGCGACCGCCGTGTTAAGTGCGGCGACCGCCACGCTTAATTAATTTTTTTTTACGAAAATTAAGAAAATAACTAAATCAATGAAAAATTGGGTTGCCTCCCAACAAGCGCTTTTGTTTTTAGTCGTTAGCTCGACTTGAAGTGGCCCACTAATTGGGCGGATCAGCGACCCGAGTGTTGAAAATGGGCATAGGGAGCAACTTGGTCCCTAGCTTCTTCCACCACTTGTATTTCCCCTTATTTGTTTTGATAACATAAATCTCGGGGTCCTCCTTGGTTGCCTTCTTCCTCTTTTGCTTCTTTTTCTGCGGGATAGAGGTGGAGGGATTAGTATCGTCCTTTTTGGGAGAACGTCTTACCTCTTTTACAACGTAGATGGTGGAGGTAGTATGCTCCTCTGCTTCAAAGGGGTCTTGGGGTTTGGTCAAATCCGTGACCATGACTGCCCTACACTGCTGTTCCATCTTTGCCCGCTTTGCTTCCTCAAACTTGAGCATCTCGCTTTCGATCTTATAGGTGGATTGGCTATGGTTATCGCTAATTGTGATCTCGCCATGACCTACATCAATCAAAGCTTTGCAAGTAGCAAGAAAATCTCTCCCTAAGATTAGAGGGACGTTCTTGTCTACTTTCATGTCAAGCACAATAAAATCGGCGGGAAAAATGAAATCATCGACTTTCACTAGGACATCCTCAATCATACAAACAGTTTTTATGGACGAGTTATCGGCCAACCTGAGTGTTACGTCTGAAGTTTTGAGTGGCCCAATGTTGAGCTTTTCGTAGTACTTCAGTGGCATGAGATTGATGGAAGATCCTAAATCGCATAGGGCCTTGTCAACCTTTCCCTCTCCAATCCGGCATCGGATAATGAATTGGCCCGGATCTCTCTGCTTCACTGCCTTCTCCTTTTGAATGATCTCGCTGCAATGATGTGGTAGCTTAAGGTCGGCTTTTGTCGGCTTTCTCTTCCTCATCACTGCCTCCCTTAGTAGCTTCGCATATTTAGGTATTTCCTGCAACGATTCAACTAGAGGAATGTTAGTATGAACTTTACAAAACATGTTCAAAAAATGCTTGAACTGCTCTTCGAGCTTAAACTTCCTCTTTGGTTGAAAAGGTAGCACAATCCCATTATGCCGCACGAGTCCTTGCTGAGTGGGTGTATCTGCCTTGTCTGTGGCGGCCCGCCGTGATGTGTGGCGGTCCGCCGGCGGCTGGGCAGACTCCATTCGACGCTTCAGCGGCGGCCCGCTGCAATGGTTGCGGCGGTCCGCCGGCGACTGGGCAGTCCCCAGTTTTCTGCTTTGCCACCCACTTCTTATTGATGTCATCCACTCGTGCGGCTGCCTTTGCCCTGTCCTCATCCAACTTCTTTTGGATTTGCTCCATTTGAGTGTTGATGTTGGCTATGGCAGTTGAGATCGTGTTCATTCCCTGCTCGAGGTTGTTTATTCTAGCTTCGACCACTCCGATCTTGGTGTCATTAACCTTCTTGTCTTGCGTGATTACTTCCAAGATCCTTGTGATCCCTTGGTCATACTTTTCCTCCTTCTTGGCTGTTTCAACTACTCCTCCCTTGCTAACATTAAATCCTGCGGGGGGTTGCAAGTAATTATTGTTAGAATAAGAGAGATTAGGATGAGGTCGGTTTCCATTATAATTATTGAAATTACCGTCCCCCTGGTTAGGGCGATAATTATTGTTGTAATTTCTATTGGGACCGCCTCCTTGCATGTAGTTGATTTCTTCCACTATCGGGGCAGGAGTTTCGGGTTTAGAGACCGCTATGATGGAGGTCGGTGGAATCGGGTCCTCCTTCCTTGATGAATCCATTTGGTCCACCCTAACTCGAAGCTCGGCCAATTCCTTCGCAAAAGAGCTTTCCTCGGCTTCTTCAATTGCAGCTATCCTTTTTAGGCTATGCCTTTCTTTCGACCACCCCCTGCTGTTGGTGGCGAATTCCTCTATTACCGCCATGGCTTCCTCACCTGACTTCCTTAAGAACCCTCCATTTGCACCTGAATCAAGCATAACACAAATCTTCTCGTTAAACCCATTATAGAGAATTCCTACCTGATGGTCCACGGTGAAACCATGGTTAGGGCACTTTCGGAGAAGGGCTTTGAAACGAGCAAACGCCTCGTAGAGGGGCTCGTCATGGCCTTGGATGAACTGGAAGATCTCGCTTTTGAGCTTCAAAATTGTGCCCGACGGATAGTACTTGTCGAGGAAGGCAGCTACAATGTCCTTCCATGTGGAGACCTTTTCTCTGGGCATACATTCAAACCACTCTTTAGCAGAATCAGTTAATGAAAAGGGGAAGAGTCTTACCCTTATGGCATCGTCATCGACACCGTTCAATTTGAGAGTGTTTGAGATCTCCACAAATTTGGAGAGATGGCGATTGGCATCCTCTGTAGCCCTACCTGCAAAAGGAGTTTGCTCGACCCTTTGAATAAGGGGCATGCGTAACTCGAAATTGTTAGCGTCAATACGAGGTCCTTCGGGAAAGGTAATCATATTCCCATGATTGAACATGTTCATCACGGGTTGTATTTCCTGATTCTTCTTCTCCAAAGCCTCTCGGGCTGCCCTTTCCGCATCTCTCTCATCCATCAGTAGCTTCACCATTTCCTGATATTTCTCGATGTCTGTTCGGTCACCCATTATTACTGATCCTTTTTCACTTCTTATTTTTGTACGAGTTCATTCAAGTTCCAAATCGAGCGGTTCTAGGCTGTCCTTCCCAGAGCGTGTTCGCATACAAAACCTGCAAGAACCAAAAACAAAAACGAATTAAAAACTAAAATTAAAAACTGAAAGCAATTAAAATCCAAAGTAGCAAAATTATCCGTTTGAAGATATCACTCCAAAGTGAATTGTCTTCCCCGGCAACGGCGCCAAAAACTTGATGCACTTTTTATTAGCACTAAATAAACCTACAAGTATACAGAGTATATATAGTATAGCTAAAGGTTAGTACCGAATATCGAACATGGGGAAGGCAAACAAAAAGTGTCTATCCTCTATTAAGACTCAATTACTATCTGGAAAAACAAGTAGGTTTTGAAAACATTTGGAAAACTAAAAACAATAAAAAGCATAGACCAACTAAAAGCAAATAAAACAAGGAGAAAGACGATAGAGATAAGGGAATCCCAGGGATGTGTGTTCACAGTTATGGTTATACAAAATTCCAACTACAATACCCTAGCACAGTTTTTACTTTGAAAGGACGAGTCACCTAGCTTATGCTCATGCGATACAAACGTTGATTACAAAGTTAGGGTTGTCAATCCTAACACGTAACTCCAAAAAGCGCCTAAGACCCTTGAAAAGTTCTCACTCTCAATTAACAGTGTCGGTTTAAGGGAAGCTAACTGTAGTGTCTACTAAGTGAATCTAACTCGCTAGAACTCTGTCACAGTTATGAAGCAAGTTATATTAAATCATACAAGATTGTGTCACTCAATCATGCAGCATCAAGAATACTTAGGGAAGAAACAAAGTAAAAACAAAACGGATATTAAATAGAAAAAGGAATTTGTATAACCAAAGTCGTTACTAACACATCCCTAGAATCCTATGAGTTTAGTTACACATAATTGAATAAGCTAAAAACATAGATTGAAGGAAAGACAATTTGAATATAAAACTAAAGCAAATAAAACCCGTAGGTTGAATCCTTGTCGTTCTTGATGTTCTTGAAATCCTTCTCCAACTCCTTGCACAATGAAGTACTCTAGGTCTTGATCTCTATTAAGTATTTTGCAAGTAGAAGTTCTCTCTTTTTGATGAAGCTTGAGGTCTTATTTATAGGGAAAAACCAATCCTTGTTGTAGAAGGAAAAGATCTCCAAAATATGGTAAATCTAAGCGCAAATCTAGGGTTTTTGGATTCGCCGCCTTTCTCCGGCGGGCCGCCGCACCTTGGCCGGCGGTGGCCGCGTTGGAGTCCAGAGAGTCTGTTTCCTCAGCGGCGGATCGCCTCATGACTTACTGCGGTCACCGGACGAGACTTCTCTTCCAAGCGCATTTTTCCGAGGCGGGCCGCTGCATTGATCTGCCCGCCGGGCGCCGGCGGTCTCCGCACACAACCGCAGCGGTCGCCGGTCGCCGTCTGACTCCAGATTTCCAGACTTTGCGCTTGGCTCCCTTTTTCGGCTCAATTATGCACATTTCTCACAAAACACGTCAAAATACCAAAATAGACAAAATATGCAAATAATGGACGTGTAGAGCGATTTTGACATCATAAACGGACCAAATAATGGTCTTAAAATAGTGCAAAATTCGAGCGTATCAAGCTCAAATCTCACAAGGTATAAAGCATGATTCATGACGAACAAGCAATTCACTAATTATGCACCTTTTCACCAAACCATCAAATCAAGATGTTAAGCCACACTTAATACATGGATGGAATGTAATATCATTGGCAACTCGGTCTAATGTGTGTCCCTACGCATGCGTATTTCTAAGTTCTTCATGTAAAGCTCGTGACAATTTTCAAGGTCAAAGATTCAACTTCGGGTTTTATTTCTAAAACAAAACAAAAACAAAAATAAAAACAAAACAAAAACCCTAAACTCACGGTCCACCACTTCATCCCTCCAAACTTATTTACAACAAAGTGTAAAATAAGTTTGTAGAGTCGGTAGGAACGTGAGTAAACTAGAAAGCAATAAAATTACCTTGAAATTTCCTCGTGGGGTCCGGACGGGGCGAAAATTAAAAAAACTCAAAAAAATTGTGCTGGAAACTGTATTTGGGCAGCGGTCGCTGCGGACAAGTCAGGCTTTCTAGTGCATGGCTAGCGGGCCGCTGCAACACATGCAGCGGTCGCTGGTGAGAGTCCAGAACCTAAGAAAAACTTTCAAGGCTTTAAAACGAAAATTCAAAACAGAAATAACCAAAAACTTAATCAAAAATTGTCGAAACATCGAAACAAATAGTCTTAAAACAAAGTAATGATACACAAGCTCATTTAAAGTCATGAGCTTGACTTCATCATTCTTGAGGAGGAGGGAGACAAAGGTTCTCGAAGGCACCGATGAGGGCCTTTGAGCCTCCCAAAAGTTCATTTCGGCCACCCGCCAATCGCCTTGGTCCTCCCAACCTTGTTGGTTGAAGTTGTTCACCTGCTGCTGCTCCACCCAATGATTGTCCCAAGTGTTGGACATGTTTTGCAAATAGGAGAACACCTCTCCTAGTTGGGCGGAAGTACCGGCTTGGAACCCCTCTTGTGGATCTGGTCGGCCTCGGCGGCGGTTCCTCCTGTTGCGGCTGCGGTGGCCTTCTACTTCGTCCTACTCTTCCTCTTCATGTCGAGGCAGTGGTAGCGGCGGCGGTACACCACTTCCTTGAGCATACGAATGCTCTCCACCCTCCACATATTCATCAATGGCGGCGTAGGTGGAATCAACTTCCGGTTCAAAGTTGGGGACGCGCAGCGGCATGTTCCGCCTCCTAAACTCCCATTCGATGGGGTTAGCTTCAATTTCACTCCGGTGGGCGGCGGTATCGAGCCTCCGATTGGCCTTGTTGTCCCACGTATCAACCTTGGTCAATTGTGGGAGTGGAACATGAAAGTGATCCCGTGCCGACTGTAGAAAGAAGGCTTGGCCGCTCACGTCGGTCTTCAAAAGCCCCACAGCGAACAAAACCTTGTAGGTGATGTACATCTCACCCATATCCAGAGTGAAGTCCTCCGTCGGGATGCCAACATACTCGACAATTGCCATGATCAACCCACTGCAACAAATAGGGCTCCCATCCTTCTTGGAGATGCAATCGACGTAGATGGTTAAGAGGATTCCAAAGTTGACCCCCTTCTTGTTGAGCAAGCTCCTAATCACGTCGATCTCGGTTTGGGAGACACTCTCACCGTCAATCTGGGCAAACATTAGCTGCGTCATCGCTCGGTGGAGGTATCGAAGGACGGGGTTGCGGATGGAAGAAGACTTGGCATAGGCCGTCATAAAGTCCTCCCCTTTGATGGTCATATCTCTCCACATGTCGGAGTAGTCATACTCCACTTCCTCACCGGGGTTGGGGTCGTGGCACTGGAACACCTCGCACAAATCCGCCGTGGTGAATGTGTAGTTGTGGTTGCCGAGGTAGAAGTCAATGGACTCAGGGATGCAGGTGCAGCGGTCCTTGTTGACTCTAAGAGTACTTAGAAATTCAAGAGTGAGTCTCCGGTAAGATGGCCACCTCCCACGAAACATATGGTCGAGGCCATTTCCCTCACTGACGTCGCACAACGCCCAAAAGTCTTCTATAATCCCCAAAGTGGCGAGGGGAAGATCATGTGGGTATCTCGAAGGCATGGTGTCTCTTGCCGAGATTTTCTTCCACATTGCCTTGTGTGCTTCCAATGGAAGGCTAATGCCATAACTCTTCGCGGTTTCGGGCTTTCCTCCTGTTGTCATGTTCCTTAAGTGATTGAACGATGGATGTCCGAAAGATGAGATGCAATGGATAAACTTGAGTGAGCGTGTGTGGAATTGTTGAATGTTTTGAGTGGGGGTCGTGTGCAAGAGAGAATGGAGAGACAAGATGAAGAAAAGAGAAAGAAAAACTAACTCTTATAGCAATTTTTGCGTCACTGCTTCTCGCGCAGCGACCGCTGCAGGTTTCTCCTGACGGCGGTCTCCTTCGGGCCACTGTGGATTATGTAGCGGTCGCCGTTAAATTATTTATTTATTTATTTTTTTAAGAAAATGAGAATTACGAAAATTAAGAGAAAATAAGAGAAAGTAAAATATTGGGTTGCCTCCCAATAAGCGCCTTTGTTTTGAAGTCGTTGGCTCGACTTGAAGTTACCCAATTAGCTAGGCGTGTCGATGACCCTTGTGCTAAAAACCGCGAATTGGATCAATGGCGTGCCCCTCTTTCTCCACCATTTGTACTTTCCCTTCGCGGTTTTGATCACGTACACTTTGGGGTCATCTTGTGACGGACCCTTCTTCTTCTTCTTCTTCTTCTTCTTCTTCTTCTTCGGTTTTCCTCGCGGTGTAACTTTATGTGGGTTACGCATGCCCTTTTTCGGGGCTGGGAGTACAATATTAATGACAAAGATAGAAGGGTTAGAGAAATCCTCCCCTTCTTTTGGCCCTTTAGGTTTCGTAGTATCTGTCATCATCACGACTTTCCATTCGTACTCCATCTTGACCCTTTGTGCCTCCTCGTACTTGAACATCTCACTCTCGATCATGTAGATAGACTTGCTAGCATTGTCGCTAAGCGTGATGTCCCCCCTACCTACATCAATAAGAGCTTTGCTCGTGCCGAGAAAATCTCGTCCGAGGATTAGTGGCACATTTTTATCAACCTTCATATCAAGTATAATGAAATAAGCGGGAACGATGAAATCATCTACTTTTACCAATACGTCTTCGATCATGCCCACCGCCTTGATTGCGGAGTTATCGGCCAACCTAATTGTGCAGTTGATACGCTCAGATTTTGCACGGTTTTAAGGTCAAAGTTGCATTACATGTCCATTATTGCATATTTTATCTATTTTGGTATTTTCACATGTTTTGTGAGAAATACGCATATTTGAGCCTAAAAAGGGAGTTAAAACGCAAAGTAGGAAATCTGGTGAACTTCAGGTGGCGGTCGACGACCGCCCATGCCCGGCAACCGCCGGGAAGTGCGTGGTGACTGCCACAAGGAGTCAGAAGCTTCTGGACTACGCGCGGCGACCGCCGGCCAAGGTGCGGCGGCCCGTCACAAAAACGCGGCACGCAACAGCTGTCGTCAAACTCAATTTTCCGATGATCCTGAAGTCCGATCAGGGAGTTCTACACACCATTATCTTTGTTTTGAAAAGTGCTTCAAGATGGTATAAGAATGACCTCAATCAGAGTTATGTGGAGAGAGTTATGGCCGTTCTACCAAAGTCGCGCAAAGCTGCCCGGTGCAGTCCAAGCGGAAATTTGAAGAAGGAAAGAAGATATTACCTTGTGAAGCCAAATCTTTTCCTTCTACTATGGGGAACGAAAATTACATCTTTCCTAATGCTTGGAGGAAACTTATTACCAAATTTAAATCCTTCTCATTCATAGAATTTAACCCTTCCATAGACCCCAAAAAGGGAGTCTCCAAGACTCCACCTCCAATCCTAATCAGAGAGAGCTTCTACTTGCAAAATAATTCACAGAGATCAAAAGCTAGAGTACTTCAATTGCGCAAGGAGTTGGAGAAGGATTTCAAGAACATCAAGAACGACAAGGATTCGACCTACGAGTTTTATTAGCTTTAGTTTTATGTTCAAATTGTCTTCCCTTCAATCTACGTGTTTAGCTTATTCCATTATGTGTAACTAAACTCATAGGATTCTAGGGATGTGTTAGTAACGACTTTGGTTATACAATTTCTTTTTCTATTTAATATCCGTTTTGTTTTTACTTTGTTTCTTCCCTAAGTTAATCTTGATGCTTCATGATTGAGTGACACAATCGTGCATGAATTAATATAACTTGCTTTATAACTGTGAGAGAGTTCTAGCGAGTTAGGTCCACTTAGTAGACGCTACAGTTAGCTTCCCTTAAAATGGCACTGTTAATTGAGAGTGAGGACTTTTCAAGGGTCTTAGGAACTTTTTGGAGTTACGTTTTAGGATTGACAACCCTAATCTTGTAATCAACGTTTGTATCGCATGAGCATAAGCTAGGTGACTCGTCCTATCAAAGTAATAATTGTGCTAGGGTATTGTAGTTTGGAATTTGTATAACCATAACTGTGAACACACATCCCTGGAATTCCCTTATCTCTATATTTTATCTCTTGAATTATTTGCAATTAGTTGTTAATTGTTTTTCATCTTTTCAGTTTTCAAAAGTTTCCAAAATTCTCTTGTTTGTCCAGATAGTAATTGAGTCTTAGTAGAAGATAGACACTTTGTGTTTGCCTTCCCCGTGTTTGATATCCGATATTGACCTTTGGCTATACTATTTCTATTCTATATACTTGCAGGTATTAATAGTGCTAAAAAATAGTGCATCGGCAATCTTCCTTCATAAGTGGCCCGATATTGAACTTTCTCGTAGTACTTGAGTGGCATGATGTTGATACTTGCCCCAAGATCGCAGAGTGCCTTGTCCACTTTTCCTTGGCCAATCGAACACCTGATGATGAACTAGCTGGGATCCCTCTGCTTCACTGCTTTCTCTCGTTGAATTATCTCACTGCAATGAAGGTGCAACTTGAGATCGGTCTTCGATGGCTTCTTCTTTCGCATCACGGCCTCCCTACGTAGTTTTGCATAGGGCTGGGGAAAAATACCGAAAAAATGATATATCGCTCGTATCGTATTGAAAAATATCGAAAAATTATCAAATTTTCGATATATCGTAATTTTCGATACGATACGATATCGTATCGTAAGTTTTCGATACGATAACGATATGAATTTCCTTATATCGCGATATATCGTTTTATATCGAAAATACGATATCTATCGAAATTTTTTGATATCCTCGATATTTTCGATATATATCGATATTTTATTTTCGATATATATCGAAAATTTCGATATATATCGATATTTAACGATATATCGAAATATCGATACGATAACGATATGAAATTTTTTTATATCGAAAGTTCGATATATCAAAACTTTCGATACGATAACGATATGAAATTCTTTTATATCGATATTTTCGATACGATACACGATACAACATTTTCGATACGATATATCATATCGACCCACCCCTAGTTTTGCATACCTAGGTATTTCCTTCAATGATTCAACCAGAGCTATGTTAAAGTGAACTTTGCAGAACATGTTTAGGAAGTGCTTAAATTGTTCTTCAAGCTTAAACTTCCTCTTTGGCTGAAACGGGAGCACAATCCCATTATGATGCACGAGAGCATCCTTGGGCGCAGGTGCTTCTTCCGGCTCGGTAGTGGCCCGCTGGGCGTCGGGCAGACTCCGGTTTGCACCCCAGAGCTGCTTTCTGCCCCCGTTTTCTGCTTCGCGACCCACTTTTTGTTGATGTCCGCTACTCGCGCTGCTGCCTTCTTGTCCTCCTCAAGCTTTTGTTGGACTTGATCCATCTGAGTTTTGATTGAGGTGACGGAAGTTGTAAGCGTGGTAATTCCAGCCTCGAGGTTGTTCAACCTTGCCTCCACGACTCCGATCTTGGTGTCGTTGGTCTTTCTATCTTGCACTAACACTTCAAGGATTTTCTTGATCCCTGCCTCATACTTTTCCTCCTTCTTCGCGGGCTCAACAACTCCACCTTTACTCACATTAAATCCTGCAGGGGGCTGCATGAAATTGTTATTAGAGTACGAAAGGTTGGGTTGAGGACGGTTCCCATTATAATTATTGTAATTACCGCCCCCCCCTGATTAGGGCGATAATTGTTATTGTTAAATGAACGGTTGGGACCGCCTCCTTGTTGCACGTAGTTGACATCGTCAACGGGAGCGACTTCAATGTCGGGTTTGGTGACTGCGATAATGGAAGTCGGTGGTACCAGATCTTCTCTCCTCGATGTGTCCATCTGATTCACCCTAACCCTCAGCTCTGCCACTTCTTTTGCAAGGGACTTTTCCTCGTCTATCTCTACTGCTGCAACTCTCCTTGTCTGATGCCTCTCCTTTGACCACCCGCGACAGTTGCTGGCAAATTCCTCTATCACAGCCATAGCATCTGCCCGCTTTTCCTTAGGAATCCTCCGTTGGCCCCTGAATCCAACATGGCACAAATTTGCTCGTTAAAAAGCCATTATATAAACTGGAAGATCTCACTCTTCAGCTTCAATATGGTGCCCGACGGGTAATACATGTCGAGGAAAGCCACCACTATGTATTTCCACGTGGACACTTGCTCTGTAGGTAGACACTCAAACCATTCCTTAGCAGAATCTATAAGGTAAAAAGGAAAGAGGCATACCCTAATGGCATCGTCGTCGACACCATTCAATTTGAGCGTATTGGCAATCTCCACAAATCTCGATAGGTGGCGGTTTGTATCTTCCGTGGCCCTTCCTGAAAAAGGATGCTACTCAACCCTTTGAATGAGGGGTATGCGCAGCTCAAAGTTGTTAGCGTCGACCCGAGGACCCTCGGGAAACGTAAGAACGTTCCCGTGGTTGAACATGTGCATAACAGGGAGTATCTCCTTGTTTTTCTTCTCCTATGCCTCTCGAGCGAGCTTTTTGTCCATCAAAAGTTTGACTTGGATCTGCAATCTCTCCAACTCGGTCATGTTGTCTTCCTCCGCCATTGCTAGTCGTCCTCTTCTTGTTATCCTATGTGTCCTTTCAAGTTCGTGATCGATCGGCTCTAAGCTGTCCTTCCCAGAGCGTGTTCGCATAAGCTACCTGAAAGAGAGAAAATAAAAATAAAATTAAAACTAAAAATCAAAATTTGAAAGCAAGAAAATCCAAAGTAGTAAAATCGTCTTTTGGAAGATATCAATCACAAAGTGATATTATTCCACGGCAACGGCGCCAAAAACTTGATGCACTATTTATTAGCACTAAAAATACCTGCAAGTATACAGGGTATATCTAGTATAGCTAAAGGTCAGTACCGGGTTGTCGAACACGGGAAATAAGATCACCAATTGGCTACCTTCTACTAAGCTTCTTTTACTATTTGGAGAACCAGAGAATTTGTGAAAAACAATTAAATTGAAAACGGAAAGCGGATGAATGCAACACAAACTAGTGGTCGAATAAAGGAGATAAGAGAATTCCAGGGATGTGCGTTCACAACTATGGTTATACAAATTTCTTCTACAATACCCTAGCATAGTCTATACTTCGATAGGACGAGTCACATAAGTTCTGCCCATGCGGTACAAGCGTAGATTACTAACACTAGGGTTGTCAATCCAAGATTCGTAACTCCTAGAAGCTCCTGAGAGCCTTGAAAAGTCCTCACTCTCAATTAATAGTACCGTTTTAAGGAAAGCTAATTGTAGTGTCTATTAAGTGGATCTAACTCGCCAACCTCCTCTCACGATTATGTAGCAAGTTTTAGCAGATCAGCATCGAATGTGTCACTCAAACATGCAGTATTACCGAACAACTTAAGGAAGAAACGAAGTATAAACAAAATGGATATTAAATAGAAAACGGAATTTATATAAACCAAAAAGAGTTACTAACACATCCCTAGTATCCTATGAATTTAGTTATACATGATAGAATAATCTAAAAACATAGTTTGAAGGGAAAACAATGTAAACATAAGAACTAAAGTGATAAAATCCAAAGGTAGAATTGATAAGGCTAATTTCATGCATCGGTTATATGGTGAAAAGCGTTATAATTTGCTGGGTCTAACACGTTTCCTAAGCCAGGTGTGTGAGAAAAATCGCTAGATCGAGGAAATGCTGAAGGAGATGGTCTAGCAAAGGAATGAAGTGAAGTGAGCAGAATTCAAAAGAAAAGAAGGCGTGACGGAGGGAGTCAGTAGCTGAGGGCAATGAAGTGGTCAGTTCTATGTCCTCGATGGTTTCGCATGTGGAATTGGAGTGTATCCAACTGATCAGGAAGAGATTCCCGACCCAGCTGAGTCATTGATACGACGACCGAGACCCGACTTCAAACAAATTTCCTCAACCCACTTCTACTGATTAGTATAGCGGAGGTAAGGGTCGAATCCCACGAGGATGGACACGTTTAGATAACTGTGGTGACTTTCCTGGGTGTTTGGTTAGCTACCACGCTTGGGTTGAGATTTTACCTAGACAGGAAATAAGGTAGTACTCTACTGACTAGTAGGCGGGAAAATAACAGACATGTGGGAGTGTTCGTGAAAATAGGGGACAAGGTGTATCAGAGACATATGGAAAGTAGACAGTTACTAAAAGAGGAAAATTAGGTAACAAGGTGTATCTGATGACTGGGGCTCTCTGACAGGTCTGGATAGTACCTCTGAAAAGTAGGGAACAAAGGTAAAAAGTAACTTAAAAGCAAAAGTAGACCAAATAAAGTTGATTTTGACGTTTTCTTCATCACCAAGTATTGACAAAAATCATATGAACACAGACACCATAACTAAACTTCAGATTCATGAATTCAAACTAAAGATCCATTGATTAAAATGCTTAAACTTAAATTAAACGGTAACTGCAACTTTTACTTCTACTGACTGACATGCAAGGTGGTAATCACTACGCAGAAAAGAAACTCATGCACGAGAACTTCACAAAACATAGCTACACTTCGAATCAACAACTTCCGATGAGAAAACACTTAGAAATTGAAAGCAATAACTAAATCTAACTTCCCTAGGCAGAATGAAGCAAACTCAAACCAAAGTGACATGCGAAATAAAAACTTCATAACGTAAAAGCTGGAATTTAACAAAGTACTTCAAAAGAGCACCAACGATGAGTGTTTGCAGAATAAAACTAAGAAAGCGATTAAGATTGTTTGTGCCACTCCGGGCGATGATACTACTATACTACTGCGATAACTGGCTGGAAAGGCGAACTGATGACTTCTCCGGCAGACTCTTGGACGTCAAGTGACCATGGCTGTGGCGAGGAACGAGAGGTAAGATAATGCTGAAGGATGGATCTTCTAGAGAGAATTCTACTAAGTGTGATTGTCAAAACTCCGAACCGAACTCCTTCTCTCTCTCCAAATGGCTCCTTTTATAGGGAGGCTTGCCCTTGCTTTTAGGGTAGACTTCTCCCGCATTTTGACCTTTTTGCCCTTGTAAAATAATCATCCCAGCTATCCTCCTTCTCCATCTCGAGCCTTTTCTCTGGCGTGCATTCTGGTCAGTATCGCACCCTTCTAGTGCCCTTTTCACTTGCGTCACACGAATCGCCACCTACTGACTTGGATCCTTCAATCCTGCACACTTAAGCAACTGTTTTGCAGATAATACATGTATTTCACGACATACTGACCAGTAACCAAGGCTTAGAATACGACTTATCGGGCAACAAAGTCTATCTATACCTCGCTGGGCCCCACTCCAACGCCTATATATAGAAGAGCATGCAACGCACATCATATCACTTTTTTTCACTCTCTTTTAGCTCACACACATAACACACACTTGGGAATGGGAGATCTGGGGTAGTTTGGGGTTACGAAGGGTTCATTTCTTTAGAAGTTTCTCAGTTGCAACACCGTCCGCGTGTGGACGAAGATACAATCTCTTTTAATTGCGGTTGTTTTGCACTTTTGCGGTCGAACTTCACTTTCGGGAGTCGACTTGGCTGTTGATGATACTCGTTATCTTTTCGCTTTTGTTGATTTGTGTTTAGTTGTGACATTTTGAGTTGATTTACGTAGATCTTGCTGCTGAGAGTTTATTTTAACAAGTATTATGTCGATCTTTGTTTTATTTTGATGTTGTGGTGCTCGATCTGGGAATTCGGTGATAGATCTGTGGTTTATTGACTGATTCGAGGTTGTTGTTCAAATCTGAAGTGATGAAGTGTTTCTGTTGGTTGGAGTTTGTGTCGGACGCTTGGATCCGGAGTGGATTTAGCGTCTGAGGTTGGATCCGAAGTGAGAAAAGGAAATTGTTAGATGGATTTTAGTTTTCTTCTTGTTTCCTGTTTTACTTCGTCTAGCGTCTGCAGATCTGTTTAGTTCTTCATTGTTATGCATCAATTTGATTTAGATTTAGTTTGCTCTGCTTTGATTTCGTTCATGTTGATTTTCTTATGAGTTTTTACGCAATTTGGTTGAAGAAGATGATGTCGCTGTTAGTTAGTACTCGAGTTAGTTATTCTGCCAGCTTTTCCTCCGTACTCTGCTTTTTCAGTCATGATCCCCACAGTCAGTTTGTTTCCTAGGTCTAGGTAATTAGAGTAGTTTTCCTAGATCTGGTGATTGAGCAGTTAATTTTCTTGCAACGTTCTCTTGTTATTTCGCCTAGGTCTAGCTATTAGCGTAGGAGTTTTAAGATTCCCAAGTCAAGTTTAATTTGTTTTCCTCAACCCAAGAAAAATGCGTGGTAGCAGCCAACACAAAAAACAAGTCCAAATCCTTGAACATGATTATTATGCATCCTTCTCTGTGGGATCGATCCCTACTTCCCTATACTAGGTTTAGTAAAGTGGTTGAGGGTTCTTGAAAGAATTGCTCTGTGTGTCCGACGACCAGGATTTCCTACGACCAACGAGTTCCTAGACCGCGTGATCTAGTGGATTTGCTGGACCAAGGGAACCTGTTTATTTCCTTCTGTGCGCACACGTAACACACTAAAATACATACTTTCAAGAATCCTGTAGCCTTGATCTTCACTTGACTTCGTCTTCAACCTCTTGCACAGTGATGAACTCTCAAATATTTTTGCTCTAGAATTGTGAGGAAAAGAGTGTAAAAGGTGTGTATGAATGAAGAGGTTTAAGGGGGTATATATAGGGAGTAAGTCGAATCCTATGGATGAAAGGAAAAGATTGGCTAATCTTGGTAAAATCTGGAGAAAATGTGATTAAATTCGTTTACTGCCTTCTCGCAGCGAACCGCTGCGCCTTGTTCGAAGCCTTCTGTGCATTGTTCGTTGCCTTCTGTGCATTGTTCGAAGCCTCTGCGGATTCGGGTAGCGGTCACTGCTGCATGTCCTGCAGCGGTCGCTGCAAATTAGTCCAGTGGCTACGGGATTCTGTCGAGCGGTCAGTGGACACGTCTCAGCGGTCGCTGGGCGTCTTCTGACTTTTCAGCACAACTTTTCCGGAGCGGACCGCTTCAAGCATAGCGGTCGCTATGGGCCAGCGGTCGCTGCGACATATGCAGCGGGCCACTGGGCGTCTTGAACGCGCCAGAATTCCATCTTCGACTTTTTCCTATCTTTTTGGCTCAAATATGCACAATTCTCACAAAACATGTGAAAATACCGAAATAGATAAAATATGTGAAATATGGACATGAATTGCGATTTAGACACTGACCAAATAAGGGCACTAAAATAGTGCAAATCCGAGCGTATCACTCCAAGACACCTTGTCCCCCATTTTCACGTACACAGCCACATGTCGATCACTTTCACGCCCACCAGTCAGTAGAGTACCACATTTAATTCCTGTTTAGGTAGAACCTCAACCCAAAGCGTGGTAGCTAACAAAACCGTCCAGATTATCACCACAATTGTCCTAACGTGTCCATCTGTGTGGGATTCGACCCTTACCTCCACTACACTAGCCAGTAGAAGTGGGTTGAGGAATTTTATTGATACCAGGTTTAGGCTGTCGTGCCAACGACTCAGCTAGTTTGGGATATTCAACCTGATCAATTGGATGCGTATCTGCATATAACACAACACCGAAAACCTGCAATTTTATGCCCATGCGGTACAAGCGTAGATTACTAACACTAGGGTTGTCAATCCTAGATTCGTAACTCCTAAAAGCCCCTAAGACCGTTGAAAAGTTAATTGTAGTGTCTATTAAGTGGATCTAAATCGCCAATCTCTTCTCACGATTATGTTACAAGTTATATTAAATCTTCATCGAATGTGTCACTCAAACATGAAGTATTACAGAACAATTAAGGAAGAAACGAAGTAAAAACAAAACAAATATTAAATCGAAAAAGGAATTGAATAACCAAAGTCGTTACTAACACATCCCTAGAATCCTATGAATTTAGTTACACATGATAGAATAATCTAAAAACATAGTTTGAAGGGAAAGCAAAGTAAACATAAGAACTAAAGCGATAAAACCCAAAGGTAGAATCCTCGTAGCCTTGATCTTCACTTGAATCCGTCTTCAACCTCTTGCACAGCGAAGAGCTCTCAAATATTATGCTCTAGAATTTGAAGGCAAAAAGTGTGTAAAGTAAAGTATGAGTGTCTCTAATGAAGAGGTTTGAGGTATATGTAGGGGATAATTCAAGTCCAATTGATATAAGGAAAAGGTTGGCTAATTTTGGTAAAATCTGGAGAAAATTTAGGTCGAATCGTGCGAGAGTTTTCACAGCGGACGGCTGTACCTTGGCTAGCGGTCGCTGTGCGTTGTCCGTAGCTTCTGCCTATTTGTGTAGCGGTCGCTGCATGTGTTGTAGCGGTCGCCGCAAATCAGTCCAGGGGCTTCAGGACCTTCTCGAGCGGTCCCTGGGCGTCTTC